>NC_039250.1:24811151-25093300 GCF_003368295.1 Carassius auratus
ACACTTGAGGCTGTATCTCTGCAATGCTTTGGCATATTGACCCAACTTTGTTTTGTGTCATTGAAAAGTCACATACACAGAGTACACCAAATTGACTTGATAACAGCACCACCTATTGGTCAATTTTGATAAGCCAGTAAATCATGCTACTAGAGGTTGTATTTATGATTTTTTTTAGCCATTTCAATTACAATCATCCTAAAATTGCTGTTATTGCTCATTAATGCATTTGGTGTGATGCTCCATGCCATGCTTAGCTCCTACATTTGCCGTTGGAGTGCTTGGCCCCGTAATTGCTGCTTGCAGCTATATTTCTTCTTCTTCTTCTTCTTCCGCCGCAAGTCTATGGCAGCCCATAGAACCGTTTGCGGGAAAGTTGTATAATTTGGCACACTGATAGAGGACAGTCCCAACATTAACTATAGCAAATTTGAAGCCTCTAACTCCTACTCTCTAGCGCCACCACTTGTCCAAACTTTCAATGTTTGTATGCTAATAACTTTTGAACCGTAAGCCAGAAAATTGAAATTCTTTTTTCTCTGAATCCTTGGATCAAGCCAAGTCGGAATGAACCCTAAAATTCAAAAATCGCAAGGTTTAGTTTTTTCGCTATTTTCAACTTTTCAAAAACTTACTTTTCGAACTCGTCCTAGACGGTTTGTCCGATTTTCACGAAAATTGGCTCAGATCATCAACAGACCATGCTGGCAAAAATTATGGAATTCAAGTTGATTCGTTCAACCGTTCTCGAATGACACGTGAAAAAATATGACGAAAAGCACGCAAAAATACACGTGAGGCTATATCTCCACAACGGTTTGGCGTATTGAGACCAAACTTGGTGTGTGTATAATAAGCATGACCTGAGACTACCTGCAGTGTTTCGACACAGCGCCACCTAGTGGTCAGGAGATATGAAAAATGGCATATTTTGGCTTATAACTTCTGAATGGTTTGGCCAAAAAATTACAAAAACTGGTCTCTGTAGATTCAGTGCGTCATGTCGAGTCGATTGATATCCAATTTTCCCGTGTCGGCCATTTTAGGCGTCGGCCATTTTGAATTATGTTTCAAAATGCTGTATTTTTTGAACGCATCATCGTATCGTTTCGCAAAATAATTACAAAAATATTTGGCTCCATGCCCTGAAGATACTCAAAAAGTTTGGTGGCAGCGCCACCTTGTGGCCAATAGTTATAATGAAATATCCCATAAATGCTAATAACTTTGAATAAATTAGACTATTAAAATTAAAATGGCCTCCCTATATTCTGTGGGTAAAGCCGAGAGCATTGATACCAATTATGCGAATATTGGCCATACTTCCTGTCCGCCATTTTGATTAATGTTGAAAAACCTACTTTTTCGAACTCCTCCTAGACCGTTAGTCCGATTTTCACCAAATTTGACGTGTATCATCTTCAGACCATGCTGGCAAAAAGTTATGGATTTCGTGTCGATATATGAAACGGTTCTCATTAAGCGCATCAACGAATTTTGTTGGAAGGGTGCCAAAATGCATTTGAGGCTGTATCTCTGCAACGCTTTGACATATTTACCCAAACTTTGTACGTGTCATCGCTACCTCACACTGACCATGCCACATAAATTTGGTAACAGCGCCACCTATTGGTCAAGAGAAATAAACCATTCATTAACCATGAGTAATTACACTTTTTAAAAATGCTAATTACTTTTTAGTCCATTAGCCTATTGCAACGAAATTGGGCTCAAAATATTCCCTGGCTTATGCCGATAACATAGATACCAAATATGCCAGTGTTTACTGAAGTTCCGGTCCACCATTTTGATTTATGTGGAAAACCTACTTTTTCGAACTCCTCATGAACCGTATGTCCAATTTTCACCAAATTCGAATCAGATGATCTTCAGACTATGTTGACACAAAGTTATGGATTTTGTGTCGATAGACAAAACCGTTTTCGCATACCAAAGCGACGAAGTTGAAACACAATGACAAAATGACACTTGAGGCTGCATCTCTGGAATGCTGTGGCATATTAACACCAAACTTGTGTGTGTCATTGAAAAGTCAAACAGAGTACACCAAATTGATTTCATAACAGTGCCACCTATTGGTCAAAACTTTATAAGCCAAGTAATCATGCTACTAGAGGTGGTATTATGATTTTTTTTTTTGCCATTTCAATTACAATAATTCCAAAATTACTGTTATTGCTCATTAATGTATTTGGTGTGATGCTTCATGCCATGCTTAGCTCCTACATTTGCCGTTGGAGTGCTTGGCCCCGTAATTGCTGCTTGCAGCTATATTTATTATTATTCTTCTTCTTCTTTCCGCCGCAAGTCTATGGCAGCCCATAGAACCGTTTGCGGAAAAGTTGTATAATTTGGCACACTGATAGAGGACAGTCCAACATTAAATATAGCAAATTTGAAGCCTCTAACTCCTATCTCTAGCGCCACCACTTGTCCAAACTTTCAATGTTGTATGCTAAACTGTTGAAAAGACCGTAAGCCAGAAAATGGAAATTCTTTTTTTTCCTCTGAATCTTGGCTCAGGCCAAGTCGAAAATGAACCTAAAATTCAAAAATCGCAAGGTTTAGTTTTTCGCTATTTTCAATTATTCGAAAAACCTACTTTTTCGAACTCGTCCTAGACGGTTAGTCCGATTGCACGAAAATTGGCTCAGATCATCTTCAGACCATGCTGGCAAAAAGTTATGGAATTCAAGTTGATTCGTCCAACTGTTGTCGAATGACACGTAAACAAATTTGACGAAAAGCACGCAAGCATGCACGTGAGGCTATATCCCGGCAACGGTTTGTCATATTGAGACCAAACTTGGCGTGTGTTATAACAAGCATGAACTGAGACTACCTGCTGTGTTTCGACACAGCGCCACCTAGTGGTCAGGAGATATGAAAAATGCATATTTTGGCTTATAACTACTGAATGGTTTGGCCAAAAATCACACAACTGGTCTCTTTAGATTCAGTGAGTCATGTCGAGTCGAATGATATCCAATTTTCCTGTGTCGGCCATTTTAGGCGTCGGCCATTTTGAATTATGATTTAAAATGCTGTATTTTTTGAACGCAGCATCGTATCGTTTCGCAAATAATTACAAAATATTCGGCTCCATGCCCTGAAGGTACTCAAAAAGTTTGGTGGCAGCGCCACCTTGTGGCCAATAGTTATAATGAAATATCACATAAACGCTAATAACTTTTGAATAAATTAGTCTATTAAAATTAAAATGGTCTCGCTATATTCTGTGGGTCATGCCGAGAGTATTGATACCAATAATGTGAAAATTGGCCTTACTTCCTGTCCGCCATTTTGCTTAATGTTGAAAACCTACTTTTTCGAACTCCTCCTAGACCGTTAGCCCAATTTTCACCAAATTTGACGTGAATCATCTTCAGACCATGCTGGCAAAAAGTTATGGATTTTGTGTCGATATACATAACGGTTCTCATTTAGCGCATCAACGAATTTGCTGGAAGGGTGCCAAAATGCATTTGAGGCTGTATCTCTGCAACACTTTGACATATTTGCACCAAACTTTGTATGTGTCATCGCCACCTCACACTGACCATGCCACATAAATTTGGTAACAGCGCCACCTATTGGTCAAGAGTAATAAACCATTCATTAAACCATGAGTAATTACACTTTTTAAAATGCTAATAACTTTTTAGTCCATTAGCCTATTGCAACGAAACTGGGCTCAAAATATTCCCTGGCTTATGCCGATAACATAGATACCAAATATGCCAGTGTTTACTGAAGTTCCGGTCCACCATTTTGATTTATGTGGAAAACCTACTTTTTCGAACTCCTCATGAACCGTATGTCCAATTTCCACCAAATTCGAATCAGATGATCTTCAGACTATGTTGACACAAAGTTATGGATTTGTGTCGATAGACAAAACCGTTTTCGCATACCAAAGCGACGAAGTTGAAACACAATGACAAAATGACACTTGAGGCTGCATCTCTGGAATGCTGTGGCATATTAACACCAAACTTTGTGTGTGTCATTGAAAAGTCAAACAGAGTACACCAAATTGATTTCATAACAGTGCCACCTATTGGTCAAACTTTATAAGCCAAGTAATCATGCTACTAGAGGTGGTATTATGATTTTTTTTTTGCCATTTCAATTACAATAATTCCAAAATTACTGTTATTGCTCATTAATGTATTTGGTGTGATGCTTCATGCCATGCTTAGCTCCTACATTTGCCGTTGGAGTGCTTGGCCCCGTAATTGCTGCTTGCAGCTATATTTACATCTGTAATCATTTTCTGTAATTACATTTATAATGTTGACCCATCCCTTACACCTTAACCTACCCATAAACCTACCCATACCACAAAATATGTCCCTAACCTTACCTGTATCCCACCTCAATAGCAGCAGAAGTATTTTGCAAAAGTATTGTACTTATTGTTGAAATAGCCCAGCATTTTTTAGAATACATGAGACAATCTTGTGTTATTGGTTGTGCATCAATGACTCCATTTCACTGTCTGGAGTATATAATGATGATGATTATCATGATAATAACCTTTCATAAATATCACACATTTAGAAATGCTTGCAATTTGAAATGAGTTGTACTGTATTTTGCTATATCACTTATCAAGAGACTTTTTTCATCATATTCAGGGAGAGTATGAGAGGTGAAGCCGGGGTTATTTCCATGGTTAATTTCTGGAACGTAAGCGGAACGTAAAATCGCAGAGAGGACACGGCCTCTGATCCTCAGCAACAAATGAGAAAGAATCACTTTTCTAAGAGTCACATTATTAAGCAGCGCTGGTATAGAAGGTTTAAAGTGGTTTTCCCAGCTATTACAGACTTATTTAGTTCCCATCGGAAATAAAGAATATGGAGAAACATGACTAAACAGAATGATAAATCTCTCATTTGCTGACACATAATTCAATTCTAATAGGAGAACAGAGCTTCCTATTAGACGGATGAGACAGAGGAAGATTTCCACCACACATTCAGTTATAACTCAGTTTTTTTTGTTATTTCTTTTTTGACAGACAAAATTATGCAGCTTTTTGCACTGAAATACCCCACAGTAAACTGTTTAGCGAACTTGTCATTGAATGTTGTACAGATAAGACAGACAGAAGCCGAGTTTTGTGTTAAGGCTTCTCTCATCCTGGCAGTTCTACACAAAGTAAATAATTAGCAGCTTTGAAAAGTCCATTAACAAGCTTAACGAGCTTAACGAGGGCCTCTGTGGTTGAGTTCCACCATCCCATGGTTGCTAAGACTTAAAGCCTGTTTTCAGAAACAGGATTATTTAGAAACATTAGTATGAGGAGAACTGGCATGACTGAACCTAAAATGACTTAATAAAGTGAATCTCCCCTGTGGCAAAATGATGAATTGGTTAAACTTTGGCTCATAAACCCCAGTGGCTGTTCTGCTTGTGGACTGAATTTGTGATTTTTCTTAAGGATTTAGAGTGAGCAGTGGTAAGAAGCGTTTGTAAGGGAGCCAGGTGTTAGTTGTATTGCTCATACTGTAAGTTCACTTTCAAAGCTCTGCAGGTCATTGTGTTTCATTGAAGTGCAGTTTGTGCTTTTTCTAAAGTATTCCTCCTAAAAACAGAAATAAACTGGCACAAATAGAATTAGAAGCTGGCGTATGAGAATATAGAGGTAAGCAATATGAAATTTGTGTGAAAGCATAGCCATGGTAATTGGCAGAAGTTAATGAGAAATATTCACACTTTATGTCTGACTTTTGATTGTAGACTCCTGTGCAAATCCGAGCACATGTCTTTCTGAGATCTCTTCTGTCAGAAATATTTAATACCACTGAATCAATCTAAATCAATTATTTATACCAACAAAACCAAATTGTATTGGTCAAATAAAGTAAATAGCTCTTTAAGGTAAACAGTAGCAGGTGATTGCTTTTTACAGTGCAAAAAAAAAAAAAAACAGAAACAAAACAAAGAACTTTAGATTACTAAAGGTTATACTTGAATTTAGCATCACAGTATTATATTGTATGAAAAATGGAGATTCATTTTTTGGCTAAAGATCACATACAATGTTATTAAATTATTGGTATTTAAATGGACACTTTCATGGCAAATTATAATTATTTTGCATTTTGGCAAATTGGTATGAATTTATACATTATCATTTGTATGTTTTCATACAAGTTTAAACAAATTTGCCAAAATACAGTTCACCAAATGTCAAATAATTTCACAAGGAAACATCCATTAATATATTTTGTTACATTTTCTCATGAGATTGGTTTTAAAGATTATTTTTAAGTGAGCTTTGACGGCAAAGGAAATATAAATGTTAAAATAAGGGAAATTAGCATTCACAATAAAAACAGTAAATAAAATGAAAGAATCTGCATTTTGGGTATATCGATATACACATATCATGGTTCCCTAATTTTAAAGAGATTTTACGTTAACTGATAATTTCAATTAATGCTTTTTTCTAACTTATAAATTCTTGAATGAATTCTTTCAGAAATGCAAACTCCCATGATGGTCTTGATTGATGATCGATCTTGGGTAATGATCTGTGTGTGAGAGAGAGATCGATGCAGGTGTGGATAATGCAACTGTAATTGATATTAGGCTATGTGTGATTGGATTAGTGCATTGCTTGTGTGAGAGGCTGTATTGATTATTCAGAGCTCTGAATGATACACAAGTTAATAATCCTGTAAATTCCAATGAGAGAAGCACACCAGTTACCACAAGATATCGTAGACTAGGAAAAGCAGTAAACACAGGCATAGAAAGCTCATATAGTTTGAACTCATTTGACTTTCAGAAGCAAAACTTTCCAATAAATGAAAGACCAGAAACCATATGTATATTTATACAAAGAGGTAGGCATTATTTCAGGTTGTCATGGAGAAATCCATCAGTATGCATCTCAGACATATGGTGGTATATACTGTAGACCTATACTACGTGAGAAGGATCATTGAACAATCATTTAAAATGTCTTACCAATCAAATTTTAAGTTATCATACCTGCACAGAAGATTGTTTTCATCATATCTTTTTGCACCTAGTTTGTGATGGTGGGGTGTGGAATTTTAAGAAACACTGTGAAGATGTTTTTTTTCTGTCTCAGACTGTGTAGCTGTTCCCTTGAGGAATGCCATCCCAAGGGATGTTCAAATGCAGTTTGAAACGTTACTTTAAACATTTCAAAGCTGCATATATAGACTGAATTTTAGCCGCCATATCTGAGCTGATATGAAACATATGGCAGCGGCTTCAAAATGAAGCAAATTGAAAGATACCTCATTTTTGCCTAAATTTTAGGTAGCATCACATGCTTTCTTTGTGGAATAGGTAAACACACAGTGTACTACAGCAGCCTCAGCAAAAAAAAAAAAAAAAAATCAGAGGAAAATTCTTTATGATTTTCACTAATTTTATGTACACTAATGAAAAGTGGCATTTTTTATAGATTTTTCTTATTTTCTTATTATATGTATTTTTTTATTATTATTTCTTTGTTATTCATTATTTTTGTGTTTCAAAAAATGTTCTGTTGCTTTTTACTTTTATCATGTTAATGCACATATATACAACAAATTGTCTGACTCTTCTGACTCAATAAACAAGGTCAAAAAAATCACGATAAATTCAGAAACTGCAGGAAAATAACAATTTAAATCAGCTGCAATAAGAAAATGTGTCTGTGTTAATAAAGTGTTGACTAGCAACAAAGTATGAAACTGAAAAAGATATGCTAATTAATGTCTGTTAGCATTTATGCATCTGCAGAAGCACACTGAGTTACAGTAGTCTGGCATTATATAAATAGCTCCGTCAACACCTGTCGGTTTTCTCTTAACACACATGCTGTTGTTAGATAAAAGGATGAATGGGCAGACAGACAAACAGATGGACAGACGGACAGATCCCTTAACAGGCATACTTACAGTATTTTCTAAAAACATGAAAATATGTCTGAAGCAGTTAAGCATGCATGTTGAGTCATCCATGTCAGAATACATATTTATAGATCTACAGGAGCTGAAGAAAAAATCTGCAATATTAAATGTCTAAGTTTAAATCAGCTCTCAAGAGAGGAACCTGCTCGGAAAATATGAGCTTTGAGAAATTATTAATTAGATTCAAAGTGGTTGAAGTGCAAAGAGTTTAATATTCCTCACATGCATATTAAATGCTTTTTTCACTTAAACCAGGGTTGTTTATTAGACAAAAATGATAAATTAACTTAATCATAATAGCATAACAGCTGCAGCCATATGAATTATATGAAAAAGTAGAGATTTTGCTAAAGATATTCTAAAGATATTTCTTTCTAACCAATATTAGAGGTCAATCTAAATTGGTTTTTACAGATAACAATAACCAATGTAGGTTGGACTGCATTGACTGATAACCAATACTCTTAAGCTGACCAGACATTGGCATTTTTTAGATCTGCACTACAGCACAATCTGAATATTAATGACATTATAATGATTTGAAAATTTAAATCCAGAAAAGAAACTGAGTCCCCTGCTCTATGTAACAAACTGTATCATGTGTCTGTAAAATCTCCAGCAATCGGTTATTAGTGCCGATCCTCTAAAATACCCCTGAAACAGAGAAATTGTAGGTGTGTTAGACGTATATATTGGCATTGTGTTGTCCAGTAATGAGTCTATTGATTTGATTGAACTGCATTAGTGGATATAACAGAGGTTTAGAGTTTTATGATTAATTAGGGAGAAAATCACCTTGTGAGTCCAGAAAGAAACAGAGGAGGTGGGTAAAGACAGAGTGAAAGAGACGTTTAATGGACTTGGGACATGATTATTGATTAGCTACCCTGCAGCTAAATTAATTTTTCCAATCTAGCATTAATTAACAGAAATTCCCCAGTGAGAGCAGCATGTGTAAGTGGAATGAGAGAGCCTCTGTACTGAGTTGGGGTTTTACACACACAAACACTTTTTAAGCACTTGCATAATATGCCAAACAAAATATATGAAATAATTTTCATTATTTAAGGGATAGTTTACCCAAAAAATAAAATTCTGTCATTAAATACTCATCCTACTGTTGTTCCTAAACCATAAGACCTTTGTTCATCTTCAGAACACAAATTAAGATCTTTTTGATTAAATCCAAGAGCTTTCCGGGAGTCATATATTTGTTTTCTTTGCATACAAGAAATATTATCGTGGCTTCATAAAAATTGCGGTTGAACCATTGATGCCACATGGACTATTTTAACGATGTTCTTATTTACTTTCTGGGCCTGGAATCCTTTCAGCTGCATTGTTGCCTAAGCAGGGTCAGAAAGCTCACGGATTTCATCAAAAATATCTTAATTTTTTGTTTCTGAAGATGAATGAATTTTTGGGTGAATTATCCCTTTAAAAACCAAGAGACGTCCTTGTTACCATATTTTGAAAATTACCCTAAATCATCTTCAGAGCCTGAAAATCTGACTATGATAGACTCTCCTACAAACATTCCCCTATGAAAGAATGAAACCAAGCCTGGTGACACTTAAAAAACAGACTTCACAGGCAAGCACAAGACAGTACAGACAGAGTTACGGTGTCACTGAGAGTTCATCTCTGTGACTGTCGCTGCAGCCCGGTTACGCCCCTCACTGTGTTCATCAATAGCTTTTAATTAGTGAGAGTGATTAGAATACGTCCGAGCGAGAAAGAGGGTGAAGCTATTAATTTATCACTCTAGCATGCAGATCAATCACAGAGAGAGTGATTAGTGTTCCTGTCATCCTTCATTATTTTGTTGAGAATTTCTCATTAATCGATCACGTCCCCCTAAAAACCGTCCACAAAAGAGGTCAGATCTGTTGCCCAGGACCCAACTCCACAGAAGAGGAGGAGGAATGGAGAGAAAGAAAAGGAAAGAAATTAGATAATCAGCATGTCTTTTGTATTCGAATTGAGACGTCACGTTCAGCTGCAATAAGCAGGATATTGAGTGATGTGTGTTCAGTTGAGCCTGTGACTAACTGCTGTCTCACATGCACAGGTGATCAATCTCTGAAACATTACTGATCACTAAAACGCATGTGCTTTAAGAGAAATGAGCTTTAAATGTCACCTGATTCCTGCCTGTCTGTCTTTCCGTCCGTCCGTTCGTCCGTCCATCTAGAACAGGGGTAGGCAACATGGGTCCTGGAGTGCCACTGTCCTGTAGAGTTTAGCTCCAACCCTAATCAAATGCACCTGAGCAAGCTACGACGTTGCCTACCCCGGTCTAGAATATCAGAAATCCAGCCTCTTTGGAAAATCTAGTTAGCTGCACTACAAGCTACTTACAAAATATCATTAATTTGGGGGCATTGGATGCCAAATTCACTTTTACAGTTTGCATATAAAAGTGTCTTAGCAGTGTGTGGACACAACCACTACAATAATAAAAATCAATTCACTCCTTTTTTAATCCCTTAAACAGTCTTAATTATCCAGCTGTTTTGAACGAGCCACGAGCGCTGACGGATTGTCCCATATTAGCATATTTCCACCCATATTCTCCATGCTCAAGAAGCTGTTGTGACAACTATGGCCATGTTCACACAGCAGCAGAATATGGTTGTCAGTCCTGTATTCTAATCTCTAATATGGTAACGTTCACAAACAGTATGGTTATTTATGGGCATAACCAAAATCACACTGTACATTTTCAGCACTCACAACTTAATTCTATGAGGCTATATCCAGTGCTCCTGTCAGTTTTGTGTTCTGTGCACGACTCCACTCTCCAGCCAAATTTAAAAACTGCCGTTGGTTAATGAAGGTTTTCATGGATGAACTTGTGATGAACTTTGATGTTACTTCAATCACTGTTGTTGCTATGGTTACTGGTAAGGAATATGGGCTTGACTCCTGTGGCAGGTTTATACAGACAGTATTAAAGACCCTACTGTAAGCTGCTGTGTGAATGGGACATTTCGAGACTCACACCTGTAAGTAAATGCAGTTGTCATTTCCAAAAACGTACAGTGAATGTAGCCAAAGACTTGTAAGCAATGCAGGTGTTTTGTAATTGTATATATAAGTGAACTTAAGAGTCTTGATTTTCTCATGACAACAGAGCAACTGAAGACGCAGTGGATTAATTAGTTTTTTGATGATAATGTGCCACTGAATACACAAAAAGCGGAAGAGAGGGGCGGTATGAGCAGCAGCTCATTATCATTTAAAGAGACATGCACAGTTCTCTGTAAACAGAGCTGTTTTTGATATGGTAAAAGTTTAGACTTTCAGCTTAAGTAGTTGTTGGTACTTTTAGTTAGTTACATCCAAACACTGGGCCTTAGTAAATGGAAACAATCATGAAGTCTTAGAGAACAGATCTCAGCAGGAGAAACCTAAAATAATGTTCTTTAATAAAGCGGGATAGTTTCTGATCTCTGGCAGCAAGTCCTTGTTGCTGTCTTATATTTTGTTCATTTACACACAGAACTGTTCTCATCTAGTCTGCTTCTCTACATCTTCAGAATGCTGCTCTCCGACAGCAAGAGGGAATTCTGGGTAGGTGAGAAATGCAGGTCTGATTGGATATTGATCCAGCTTGGAACATCATCGTGTGACAGCAAACAGCAAATACACTATGACATGTGTCTCACTCTCTCGCTCTCTCGCTCTCTCGCTCTACACAGACACACACTCCCTGCTGCCTATCTGAAACTTGAGAGTCAAACACAATGGGAGTCTTTGATCAATCCCAAAGCAGAAAATGCTGTCAGCGGAGCATCATTCAAAATTTTATCACTCAGACTGTAACCTATGCCCAAAAAAACAATCCTTAACTTCTGATTTGATTTTAATCCATTCAGCCATAAATAAATCAGAGAACAGAGAATGTTTTGAATAATTCTGAGTGATCAGGGCTGACAGCACATACTGTAGATCAATGCTGTTAGTGCTCATTGTTTCCTGATATTTCTCAGACAGGTGGAACTGACGGTCTGTGGAGAAGAGAGATGCTTTATAAAGATCCTAATATTCCATCATTTCTTTGAATGGAGATCTCTGTTGTGTAACGCTATCCCACGATATAGAGCAAAACTTGTTTTTAGCCAGAAAAGCTTTTGGCAGCCTCACACAACACACAAACACACACACACACATACACACAGATTTTTGTCTTATTTTCTTCCATTTTATGATTTAATAATATATATAAGAGAGAGAAAGATTCCAGCACAGGTCGATTTTTTTATTTATCAGTACATTCCTATATGACTTGAATTTAAGTCATTTTAAATTACATGGGTATATTTTTTCATTCTTTTTGATCATCCCAAATGTTTACAAAAAACATTTATTATAAATTATTACATTTATTATGTTAAAGAATCTAATTTTTATAAATAATTTGTAATGATAATTGTTAATTTAATTATAATAATACTAACATTTAATAAAGTAAAAAAAAAAAATTAATTTAATTTAATTTAATTACTGTGAAAGTTGGATTATTCTTCATTCCACCTTTTCTGTTCCCCACATGGATCAATTCAGTCAAAAATATCTGGTCGAAGCCAACAGCCTAGTGGGCCTATTTTACTTCATCTCCCATTTTTTTCTGGCAAAAAAACAACCAAAAAAACATTTTTTAATTATATTCCACAGGATGAAATGTTGGGCAGAAGAGGGAAAACTGGATTATGACATGACATGATCTGACTCGAAACTGTATTAGCACAATGTAGATATGTAGCGTGCTAACTGCCACCCTTCTGCTCCAATACTAGATTTAACGTGAACTCAAATATAAGAAAACTGAATCTGCTAGGAGAAACTATCCTAAAAACAGCACATCCATCAGATGTCTTCTATAGGTGATTCCAAGAGAAACATGAGACTTCTTAGCATGTTTGCAACATCACAGGGGTGCATGTGGTCCTCACTGCTGCAAATGAGCTTCAGGCCACAGGATTTCAGTTATCATCACAGACCAGGCTGAGCTAACAGCAACTTCTGACCTCACAAACACATAATAGTACTAACTCTTCGACGAATCATTCAAAGAATCGTTGCATTCTTTAGCATTTATCATCCTGAGAGGATAATGTGGCTTGAACCCCAGAGCTCAGACACAACAGAACGGCTTTCAGTATCTCAGAGCAGCCTGATACCGCCTCAAGCTCAAACGCTGTGTGTGTGACAGAGACTCCTTTTACATTACATCACTGTGGCAGTTCATTGTGTTAAATCACATTAATCTCATATCTATTCCTTTATCTATTCACCCATCCACCCATTCATTGATCATTCTGTTTATCTATTATGGGTGGAATGGTACACAAAATTGATGGCTTGATACATATCTCAGTTTTTAAGTCACAGTTCTGTGTGTTTTCAGTCAAGCAGGGGGAAAATAACTAAACTTAAAAAAAATTGTAAACAGTAGTTTCCACAACAAATTGTGATGTTCAATTGTGTTTATTTCATACTATAACTAGTAATAAAGAGAAAGAGATGGATGCCTTCACTCACTGAGCTAGAGGAACTTGTGATCTGTCAAAAAACACATCAGAGAACTGTTTGAATTTCCTAAACAAATTGACAGAATTTTAAAGATTAGTCTTTGAGGGCATTTATAAATCACCATTTTCAACTAAAAACTGAGACATTTACGTTAACAGGTTTAACAGGTCTTTGTTTCTCATCAAAAGTAACAAAAAAAGTGTATTGCCATTATTGTACAGGAGGCAAACTATAGAATGTACATTTTATTCACTCATTAACTGAAACGGCATAGACTTAATAAATTATCTATATTGAATCATTAAAATGAACATGTACAACAAGGAATTTTATGTTATTTAGGAGTTTTGCAGTGCTGTATTTTTTCACTACACCTGTGTAATAAACCAGAAATTTTCAGTACACTTATGTGCAGAGATACACCCCTACAATCTGTCTACTTTCAAAGCTGTCTCACCAGTGTTCAAGCATATTTGTGCTGAGATATATGGTGGCTCAACCTTTAATTAAACTTTGGCTGTCTTATGTGTGAGGACTCTTGAATTTCTTGATGAAAAGAAAGAGCCAACGAAGATGAGCAGGCCAAGCAGGGTCAGGTCAGAGATTTCCCACTGGCCATAACTTCATTAGAAAATAAAACGATCAGAGCAATAAAAGTGCTTTTTATTTCGAAAGAAGCTTTTATGCTAATCCAATAACTCTCTCAGGGTGCCTGTTGCCCACGGAGATGGGAGGATGGAGATGCGTTTCCATAGCAATTGAAAGGCATTCACATACACAGCCGGTTGTTGCCTTGCTATTATTCTCAACTCACAGCCTGGAGCAGGTTTTGGGCCCAAACTTACCGTGCATCAGCACACAGTCTATAAACTCCCCCAATCTCTCTCTCATTTGCCCAGCAGTGCTGTGTGTGTGAGTTAACAGTGCTCTGAGGAAGAGCCTCGTCCGGATCTGTGCTGTGCTGTTATTAGGAGAACATTGATCTGAGGCCCTTGCCACCACTTCCTGCTGATATTATCCTTTCCCAGAATCAGAGAACAACTGTTGGTGTGTAAGTGAAGGGTGTGGTGACACTTTGCCTGTCCTCGCATGCTGTTCTACAATCAACATCCAGTTATATTACTTCATATATCAAACAGGAGCATTTTAGATTACATTTCTAAAAGAGTTAATTCTGTCATTGTGTCATTTCAAGCTTTGTATATATAAATATATGTGTGTATGTATATATATATATAGAGAGAGAGAGAGAGAGAGAGAAAGAGAGAGAGAGAGAGAGAAAGACAAAATTGCAATCCTTAAAAAAAAGTTATCTGATTTTCATGAAATAATTTTTTGATAAATAAGTTTATAAGTCATTTGGAATTGATCTGAGTCTCTAAACCATTTTATAGCATTATTTGTGTTATTGTGAAAACAAATGACACTTATTCAGTCAGATCATTCTACTTTAAGCCGAGTCAAGTCACCATTAATTCTATAGTGCTTCATACAATACAGATTGTGTAAAATCAGCAGAAAATAAATTATGAAAACAGTTCAGATTCTGCAGCTCTAAAAGACAATAGTGTCATTATTTAGCTAAGTCAGTTCAGCGTTGGGTGTGAAAAGTTGGGGCTGCATAATAAATAATATTTTAATTGTGATCATGATTTCAGCTTCTCTCAATTTATTAAGCATAATCGTTTGCAATATTTACCCACTGGTTATTTATCCTGAAAACTTTTGCTATTTGCATTATCTTGCATTGGTAACAAGCCTCCACACACTTTCATGGCTGTGGTTGCCAGATGTCAAGAGTTTAAATCCACCAATCAGATCTACCTTAAACAGTGACGTGGCACCTTACTGTTTAAAGATTGCGATTTTAAAAATAAAATAATAATAATAATAATAATAATAAAGAGTACAGCGAATCCTAGATATATAAAGAGATGGTTGAGGCTTCCTAGAAATCTCTGAAGTGGTATACCACCAAGAAAATTATGCTTTAAATCTAGAGATATATAATAGTGCTAAAAAAAAAAAAAGTTTAAAAAAGTATTCATTTAATTTTACTTTATTTGGGACAATAGGAAACTTCCTTCACTCTTCAGAAGTCTTACTCTACAGCAGTGGTTCTGGACTGATTTTAGTATAGTGAATGTAGAAAAAAAAAAAAAATTTAAATAAAGTTTTTAAAACTTTACATCAAAATAACTGATCAATTAACACATTTAAATATAAATCTACCCAAAACAAAACATCACACATATCCTGTTTCAGGTTATTCCTGACAGAATTGTAGTGGTCAGTATGAAGTGGTTCATTCAGGACGAATTCTCAGTTCTCTCATTTCTTTTCTATCTCTGTCTCTATTTCTAGATTTTGTCTCTTTCTCTCATGGGTGAGGAAAATTACTCTGCTAATCTACTCTCATAAATTACTTTCCTGATCTAATTAATATTTCACAGGGCGAGATCAGCCTGACATCGCACCTTTATCAAACATTAATTATTTAATTGACTGTTAAGGAGAGATGAATGGGGAGTAATTAGCCAGCAGACTTGAGAGACCCCCCACAGAGTGAGCTAAGTAGCCCTCACTAACCTGCACAAGCTAATGAGCCCGCGCTAACCTCCGCTAGCTAACGAGCCTTCGCTTGCGGCTTTTAAACAATCTGAGAAAAATGTCCACTATTTGCGGTTACAGCCAACCATGTCCCCCGTTTCCATTAGCTTTCTTTTTTTTAAATCACAGTCTGAAATAAACAGTAATTCCAAGAGGGTCCTCTTCACACCCTAATCACCGAAGCTGTTGGTGTTTTTAAAGGGACTCTTATTTTAGATGACATCCCACCATCTTTTGTTCTTCCAGAGACTGTAGCTTTAAAATGTGTCTGTTTGGAAACCCCCAGTAATCTACTCGTATCCCGTCTCTGTGTTTCACGACTTTGAAATCCTCCTCTGCTGCTCTTTAGCGTCACAGTGATGGGGTTGTCCTGCTGTCATGATAACTCACTTGAGCAGGAACAGATGCAGAACAGTTTAGAGGCAGACTTTTACTCAGTCAGTCACAGAGGAGTCTTTAAGACACACACAAGCGTTTACTTAGCAATCCAAATCAGGACATACCTTAGGACATGAAGTGCTTTTATATAAGACTAATTATAATCACTACAGACTTATAGTATAGTCCTAACTATTTCTTTTAAGGGAACTAAAACTGGATGTTCTTTATGATTATAAAATCATGATGATATGTTTAGTATTTTTACTTCATTGTTTTATTTTTTGTACTTTTATTTTATTTTTCTGTGTTATACTGTTATAATTTAAATCTGTCACTTACCTAATATGAGCGAATATTCATTAGACATGCTAAATTAACCAGCATATAAAGTTGAAAATTAAGAATTTTATTTGTTTGTTTGTTTGTTTGTTTGTTTATTTATGAAAGTGAAAAGAAAAAATGTTTTGGGATTTCTGAAATAAAAAACAAAGAAAAGTCATTCTATGAAGCATTCAGTGTATTATGCTGATGCAATTATTTAAATGAAAAAAAAATAAACATTTTAACTATATATTATGTATACTTTTATTATATTGTGCAAATAGTTGCTTTTATATTTGCTTTTGAAATATTTATTTTGAAAGTTTTAAAGTGACCCTCATGTAATAAAAAGAAAAAAATAATAATAAACATTTGTTTAATGATAATAAAAATCAACCTCTTGGAACACTGACCATTAAAAACACTTATGTATGTATGCATAACAAAAGGTCTAGGCTATAGTATATGCTGCCAACAGGATATCTAGCATGTCTTTCTGATGATACTATTATGAAGACAGAAATGGGTGGAGGAGAGCCTTCGGTGAGTGTTGGTTAATATTGCAGACCTCTGAGGCCAAAGATAGTACTTTAAACAACGGCCTGACATCCGAGACCTTCTCTCACAGGACACTGTCACAGAAACACACAGGACAAAGACAGAGAAGGAGAAAACTAGAGAATGAAGCATGCAATAAGACAGAAGTCCTTAGTTACTGTATCATGATTATGCTCTTACTGTATATCATGTCCTGTATGATACAAATCCGCTGTGTAAATAAGTCTTCATTTGACAAAACCAAATTGACGTAATACATACATATAAATGTTTTTTATTTTTCATTTTTTATAATTTTTTTGCTAATTTTATTTAACTTTAAAATACGGGGGGAAAATTAAATGACAATTAATTAAATAAAATATTGAAAATGTTGAATTTTTTTTCTTTTCTTTTTTTAGTAATTAAAAAAAAAAAAAAAAAAAAAAAGAAGAAGAAGAAGAAGTTGTAGATGGTTTATATTGCATCAATGAAGGTGTTGGTGTGGCCAAAGTTTGGCGCGGATGTAGAAATGGTCACAGAGTTACATGGTTTATTATGAATTTAGACACTTGGCAATTGAAAGAAAAAACACTCCAACTGAGAGCTTTCCTTAAATTAAATGGCACCCATTTTATTATTCATTATCTCTGAAATATGTTTTTGAGTCATGAGAAGCCATTTTATCAATGTCAGACAGAAACCCTCTTGCATGCTTTTCTTTTTTCTTTTTTCTTTATTCAATTACACGCACTCTCCCTCTCTTTCAAAGGTCAATTTAGCTGTCTCTTTTTTAGCCCAGTGATCTCCCTCTCCGTTTCTGTCTCACACACAGGGGTTAATTTCCTGCTCTCACCTGTCTGTCTCTGTGGGGCTGCAATAATGCCCCTGTCCACTTATCTTAATTACGTGTCAGTGAGCGTATCTGTGTGACAGTGAGGAGTGTGTTTGTGAGTTTATATGTGTGTGTGCACACTCAGGTGCAGTTGTGTGTTGCATTTATTGAATTTGGGACCTTTAATCTCCTCATCAGGATGGACTGAGGGTCTGTCAGGACCACTGTCGAGGAGAAGACCATTCTCTCTCTCACTCTTTCTGTCTCTGTCTGCATGCCTGCCTGTAAAAGAAGTCTTACTGGCTCTGACAGCTTTAAAACTTTATTTGAAAATCATTTAAACTAAAACGGAATGTTTTAAAGTTTCAAATGATAAAATCATTCATTTGTAAAGCTGTCTCTGTCTATTTTGCTAGTGTGTTCTAATACTGAATCCCTGATCTTATAATCTTGAAGGCAGAATATGTTGATGACTTATTCTTCTTTGGCTTTTTGGGACTCAACATCCATCTGACGAGACTTTCTGCACTAAACCTTCTAATCTCATCTAATCTAATCTATTCTAATCTAATCCTGCAGTTCTACAGTCAAAACGCTGACTCTGTCTGACCTTTACCAGCTTTCACTGGAAGTAGTTTTCTCAGTCATCAAGTCATTGTATTATGGGAAAGACAAAATCAGCACTCAAAGGAATTTGACTTTCTGCAAGGTGTTTTTTAGGCAGTTTGGAAAACAATTGTTTTTGTGGGAGACTGCAGATCTTATTCTTTTTGGCGAAAAAGCATGTTTTGGGGAAGGAAAACGAATGTTTTAGTGTACAAAATCAGCTCAGAATGTTGGATATGTCAGTATGATTCAATTCCAATGATTCTTCCAAAAGTCTTGAAGGAGTTCCCCGAGAGATGCTAAGCACTTGTTGGCCCTTTTGCCTTCGGTCTGCGGTCCAGCTCTAAACCATCTCGATTGGGTTCAGGTCCTGTGACTGTGAAGGGCAGGTCATCTGGCGCAGCACCCCATCTCTCTCCTTCTTGGTCAAGTAGCCTTTGATGCCTTCAGTGTGACTCTACAATTTTCATAGTCATGAAAATAAAGAAAACTCTTTGAATGAAAAGGTGTGTCCGAACTTTTGGTCTGTACTGTATATATATATATATATATATATATATATATATATATATATATATATATGGTCCCACTTTATATTAGTTGGCCTTAACTACTATATGCTTACATAAAAAAATAAGTACAATGTACTTATTGTGTTCATATTGTATTGTAAAACACTTGCTGCTATTGAGGTGGGATAGGGGTAAGATCAGGCAGAGGGCTGGAGGTACGGATAAGTTTAAGGGTGGGTTAAGGTGTAAAATATGGGTCAACAGTGTAATTATAAATGTAATTACAGAAATTAAATACAGATGTAATTACATGTAGTTTTTTTTATAATATAAGTACAATGTAAAAACATGTATGCACACAATAAGTACATTGTACTACATTATTAATTAAAATGTAAGTAGTAGTTAAGGCCACTTAATATAAAGTGGGTCTATATATATATATATATATATATATATATATATATATATATATATATATATATATATATATATATATATATATATATATATATATATATAGCAACCCCAGAATGAATGTGGACACTGGCAAACAAAAAAAAAAGTGTTTTTTAAGTAATTAAATAAATAAAATTAGAATAAAAAATAAATACTTCTGTTTTTTTGTTGTTGTTTTTTTTTTTTTTTTTTTTATTGATGTTATTATGTTAAAGTTATTATGCAGAACTATTAAATAATCACATGTAATGACATTCATAAGTGTCTAAATGTGTTCAAATATATTTTGGGACATCTCTTGTAAGTCAATAGCTCACTGGAAATATAAAGCATTTCCTTAAGTGAGCGTTTTCTTTGTTTTTATGAGAATTTTTATGGAAGTATGAAATGTGTGAATGTAATAAGTCTGTAATGTACAGATTAAGAGAGCAAGACTCTATGCAAAGTTAATGTATCAATATTTTGCCATTAATTGAATGCTGATTGTATGATATTCTCGCAATCCCTCAAGTACTATCAGGCTATAATTTATCTCGCTTTGTCCACTAGAGGGCGCTGGTTTCTAACAGGTAGATTCATCTGTTAGTGTCAATACATCAAATAATATTTAGAAATATTGTGTAGAGACAGTTATTTTATGTTTGCTAATTCAAAGAGGTTTATCTTCACATATTCCCTTGTGAAGAAAAAAAGTGTTCTTAATTGTACTGAACATGCATGTGTGTTGTGCTTAACAAATGTTGAAAGTATATTTTTAAAAAAAAACAGTTATTATATAATATTAATATAAATGGCCACTTAAGTGTACTTAAATTGAGCACGTTAATTATCATGTTTAGTTTATGGTTTCAAATAACTTCAGAAAGACAGTGATACATTTTGCCTGGAATTGTAGTAGCTATTCATTAAATCTTTAGCAAAGAATTTCAAAAGGTTAAATTGAAACCTCCTAATTTTTGCATGTACCAAATTAGAGAGATAGTCAGTGTTGTTTAGTTGAAAAATGAATCATCATTTCTCTGAGTTGCACCTGGTGTGAACATCTGATGCTGAGTAATGAGCATGAAGCATGAAGAAACCCAGCGGCCAACCGACAGTTCAAGCAATATCCAGAGAATGTGTCAGAATCTAAACATCTGTTTACTTACTGTCATGCATATGCAACTAAACACTGAGAGATTTAAATAATAATAATAATAGTAGTATGGGCTGTTTCAGTTTTATCTTTGAAATGCGAGTGGAAATATTTCTTAAATTATATGCAAGCTAAATCGTTATTGTTTCTTTAAGAAAATGCTCGTACAAATAAAACAAAAATCGTTAACTTTTTTAAAATTATAAATTCGTATATGTTATTTGGATTAATAATCAGATTCCAAAAATGCAGCATTTGTATTATTGATAACGGTATATTACATATTAAAATGCTTGTAATCAGATTACAGTTACTTTTTTATGGATTACATGATTACAATCACACATGACAGTAAATTATTATTATTTTAATTTTCCTTCCTAAAAAATCTACTGTGTGGTATATTGTTTAGCTTTGCATATTCACAGAACAGCCATCTACATATTATGGAAATTAATTTGCGTTCCATGCTTCTGAATTTGGAGACGAAAGCACCTCTCGGTCAATTATACCATGTACAAGACAAGTTACTAAAGCTGACGTATAACTGACAAAAAAAAGTATAACCTGGAAGTCTTCAGCCAGATCATTGCTGTTTTCATGTTTACATGCTGCAGCCATTCCTAATTTTTTTTTTTTTTTTCAGTTAAAAAAAACAGTCAGTTAAACTCCTTGTAAAATGTAACAGCACAATAACGTTTACAGTCCTCTGATGCCGACTAATGGTCACATTGACAGGTAAACAAAATGTTTAAATTGTAAAAAAAAAAAAAAAAAAAAAAAAAATTCACATTTTAATGATTTAATTGATTATTTGCTTTTCATCAGCTCATATGAAATGGGATTTTTATGATGTAATTTGTAATCAGTAGCATACTACAGTTTATAAGTAATCTATCTAGCACTGACCATACATTTGAACATCAAATTCATTCAAATCCTCCAATCGTCTGTGAAACTCCTGATCTCCACTAGATGTCACCATGCTAACATAAACCGCAGCTGTGGCTCTCTGGCACTGCTTAGACTGGATTTCCTTTCGGAACTGACCATTCACAGTCCTCATTAGCATCCTGCTATATCTCTTCCAATACTGTGTCAACTCTGATTCCATTAGAGAACACTAACTTTAATACAGTAAATTCACATTAACTCATTATTCACATTATTCACTTTCAGTTAAGTAAGGCTTGTAGTTGAACAATCGTTTATTCAGGTGTTTCTTGATTAATGTCTGTTGCTCAGGTGGAGTTTGGAAGGTCATTTAACCATTTACAGACATGTAAATATGGTGGCCTATGAACTGGAGATATCAGAGTCCTGTTTTATCACAATTTTGACCTTGAAAAAGGCGCACAAGTATAGTATTGCTGCTATTTCTTTTTCTCTGAAACAAAAATGGACTACAAATGTTTCTTATGATTTGTGCGTGCACTCAGAGGTCATTTGCCTGAAAGAGGTAAAAACCAAAATGAAAGTCTTTTTATTCCAGCATCTTTAAAAATCTCAACTGTTTTTGTGTGTTTGTGTTTATGTGTGTTTGTGTTTCTGTACTTGCTCATATTTGAGGAGGAAAAAAGATCCAAACTATGCAAATAAGCAATTTGGTGCAGTGTCTATATGGTAGGATGACCATATAGTAGGATGACATTCTGATAATAACTTGTGATGTAAATCAATGCAATTTTCAAAACAGTATTGCAGACCACTTACATAAAACGTACAGAAATATAAGCTGTCACACTCTATATACCAATAATACTAATAGGTGTTAGAAAGATGATATGATGTCTAAATGCTTTTATGATCAAAACTGTTGTTATTGATGTGAGGGCAAAACACAATACTACACAATACAATAATGATTGAGAGACGTACAAATCAACATTCCTCAGTAGACTGATGAATCATATCTGCTATATCTTTTAACATTATCTTTCTTTAAAAAATAAAATAATAATAATAATTAATTGTATAGATAATCAAGTAAACCTTTGTTGCTTCAGTCCAGTAAGTGTTCAACTTGAAACATCACTAACAACATATAAATTATTCTTGAAGATATACTTAATAAAAATAAATAAAGTGAAGTGAAGTGAAGTGAAGTGAAGAAGTGAAGTGAAGTGTGTGTGATTTCACAGCAAAAAGACAGAAGAACCCTGGTCTGAAGTGGGACATTCTTAGAAAGCCTTCTGTATCGTATTTCATACTCACATTTTTAAAGCCTCTATAAGGCCATTTGTCTGATTTATAATTCATATTTTAGTTACATTGGGTAAAACAGAGTATTACTGAATGACAAACTGATTCTCGTGTTCTCAAGCTGATTGCGCTTGTCAACGCACTGGAAAATCAGCAGCACTGTTGCTATAATTAGTATATTAGAATCTCGCTCACGTCATGCACTGTTCCACCAGGACTACAGACACAACACCTCACACACACATAGTGAAACCGACTCCAGCCTGTTGGTTCTGGTTGAAACTTCCCACACCAGGAGAAACATGTCAAGCATTAACACTCAAATTCATTACAGACACTAAATAACACTTATGCATCGACACTATATACATATCCAGTTCTGAAGGCGAAAAGAAGTCCTAACATGGTATTCTAGACAGAGGTCAGAGGTCAGTCTGCAAATGCTGATCTAGGCTATGACGATCAAATCATGTACATCTAAGCAGTTCAAAACCCCTGTTATCACCCCATGTTTAACCACATACACATACTCACAAACACATTGTCAAAGGTCAAAGTCAGCGGCTAAGATCTCTCATTTCCTTCACAAGCTTTTTGAAAAGCTACCACCCCCTACACTTTCAAATCCCTTCCTTAAATCAGACACAGATGGCCACACACCCATCTTCTGTCCACCAATCACAGCAGAGGCGCTGTACTGAGAAGCCTGAAGGGTGACAGAGTGCATGTGGAGATGAAACAGCCCCTCTACGCTGTAAATATGACACGCATGATGGTCATAACAAACATGCGCACCTATACACACATGACAGGGATCAGCAGCATGGATGGATACGGCTTATCTTATGTGGTTTAGAGCAGTAAAAAGTTCCTCTGAAAAAGTTCGTTGGAAAGTAGGTGGCGTATAGTACAATACACCTTGAAAGGAAAAAAAACAAACTGTATATAAGTCTTTAAGTCTTTAATAAGACAAGATTAAGTGCGTCATTTTATGATGTTTATTGTGCAGAGACAACTACAATTAAGCCTTTCATAAGTCAGCTATCCAAAAAATGCAAATAGTGTGGAGGTGTAGTGGCATTTATACGTCACTATGTTTGATCAGTCTGACTGGCAAAGGAATGCTATGGAAACCTGTCTGAAAGCAGTCGTAGCCTTTGTGTTTCATTTCAATTACGCACTGCAGCTTTAAGGCGCATTGGTGATCTAGAAATACAGCACTGTTTGTCTCCTCAAGGAGGCCAGAGAAGGGTTTTTTTTTTTTTGTGCCAGAGAAAAAAAAATACAATAGATCATTGTTTGAGTTTAATGCAAGATATAAAGTAACATGCTTAATATAAAGTTATGTTGCATTGCAATTCTGTGTTGCAGTTACAGGAAATGGTGTTGAAATCCTGAAAAGTAAAAATAGTTAGATAAATAATATTGCAATTTCCCTAACATAGCATCTGTTATTAAAAAATAAATTTCAGAATTACAGAAGTTTAAAGAGCTGAATGTTGTTCAAAATCCTCCGTTTTAAACTAATGAATACATGACTTAGTAATTCACTGGATACATTTGCATGATATATATATTTATATTACTCACAATTTATACCTTTATTTTTAGTTGGCTTAGCTTACAGTAAAGCTTGTTATTTCTTACGTTAAATTACTTCAAGTCATCTGAAGTCCCTAGAATAGAAGAACACTGGTTAAGAACCAGTGCTTTACATCTTTTTTTTTCTTCTTTTTTTTCACATAAAGTAGAGGACAAGACAGTCTGGCTGATGTATACATCTCATTACATATTTGCAGCTAGAACATTTTGCCTGGAAGTGTTGAATATTGTGTTCAGCATTCAGTAGTACGTGCTGATGGGTATTTAGCGATCATTGTTGGCCTTGATCATTGTGTGAGTGCTGAGAATATCCTTTCAGCTCACAGTACATCATCAGGGGCCAGCACGTTCTTTCATTTGGTGGAAAATATGTGTGCAACTGAATTAGGCATTTAAATACATTCTGTACTATCTAGAGCACGTCACATGCTTCTCACTCCACGTCGCCCCTTAGTAACAGGGAAAAACTTCTTTGCATGTCTCTGGTCAGTGTCATAGTGACAGTTATGGTCCTGCAGAAGGCTATCTGGCCATTGTAGTAAATGCATATCTCTCAAACTGTATTGCACTTGATATTTCTGTTGTACCGAGGGTGTTGTGATGCAGGGTTGGTGATTTTAAGGCCTTGATACAATTCTTCTATAAAGTAGTCATCCAATATGTTCATGTTTTTACTTGTTTCTGACCTCAATGGACTGAACAGAAGGTGTTTTCAAGCAATCTTTCCGGCAAGTTCACTCTGGCAAGCTGTTTCAAACTCACCAAATAAAAATGAACACCACTTCATTCTTCAAATTCACTTTAAGTATTTCAGGGCCTTTCATCTGTATTCAGTGGTGGTTTGAACCAAACTAAGCAGTGGCCTCTCATCCAAAATCCCCCTCATAAATAGAAACCTTAGCTTTTGGAGGAAACGTCCAGTACCATTAGAAGCACACAATAGCTTCTTACATGAAAAATTTATTCTAATACAACCAGATTACACAAGGATTTTCAAACTGTGATGTTCTACCACTAAAAAATTCTGGAAATTACTTTTAGATAAGCAGAAGGGATATTAGAATGTGCTTATACAAGTTTAGCCAAGCCAAATGAAATAATAGCAAGCCATCCACCCCACTAATGGCCATGACCGTATCCACAGTTCAGTATTTATCACATTGTTCTCCACCCATCTCCTCTGCTGATGTAAATATTTGGTTTGTGTACAGAAAAATAGACTTCTGTTGATCATAAGTGGTACTAAAACAGGAGGAGATACAGGCGGGTTTCCTCGTGAACTGCAGGGGATGTTTTAAGAAGGACTTGTGCAGAGAAGAGCTTCAGTGTGAATAAACAGGCCCGTGGGCTAGCTTGCGTGTGTTGTGGGTTAAAGTTCCCACCTCTGACCTGTTCAAACAGAGGCAGGTCATTCTACATCTGCAGTAGTGAAAAAATAACAGACAGAGGGAGAGGGTTTGTGTGGGAACATGCTGGTTCTGCGAAATAAGGAAAATATACACTCTCAGAAGAAAACAAAAAAATATGTTTTGATATTTGAATTGAAATGGACTGTTTTGTCCATTTGTCCACTTATGATCAATCTCAGTGAGGACCAAAACAACATTGACTAAAAGAAAAAAAGAAAAACTTTTCTTTTGTGTTCCACAGAAGTCATAGGTTTAGAATGACATAAGAGTGAAATTTAATTAAAATAAAAATTCAAATACATCGCTTTTAAAATAGTTTAATTATCTATGGTAATGGATCCAAGCTATCAAATCTAAATATCTTAAAAGGTACACATACGCAAATTTCTGGTAATATTTTTGGGGCTTGCTCATTGTGAATGACATAGCTCAACCAAAAGTCACTTTAAAACCAAGCAGCTTTCTGTTGGTCACTGCCACAAATTCACATGACAAAAATAATCCCATTATTCAATTTATGTGGAAATCTTTTGACTTTTACTCAAAATTGACCATTTGCAAAGAGCTTGATTGACAGGTGATCTGACCAACCATAAACGCCAGACAGAAGAGTAGATCACCTTTGGTGAATTTAAACTTGAAAAATTGTGTTTAATGATGTCTTTCCGCAGTTTAACTAAAATATGTTAAGATGTTAATTCGTGTTTATTTCGTGCTTTAAGTAAATATGAAAAGACATGTGTGCCACTTGAACTGAGGCAGGACAGTGATCTGTCACGACACATTAAAAGAGCCACAAAATGGTGTTTATTGTTTGAGGTCAGTTGCATAGATTTCTATTGAAATGACTGTATTACGGACATAAAATTTGCCAAACAACAGTAAATCTGACTGCACCTTAAATCTACAACAGTATTTAGGCCCTAGCGCTAACCAAAGACTTATATTATGTTATCACTATGTGGTTCTGACAATTCTTGGCTTTGACTCATCAAATAACAAAAATAATATTTTACCTGTTAAGTCTCATGTGTGTATCTAATTCTGATAAAGCTGTGCTCATGATCTCAGAACCCTTAAAGATGATAAAAGCAGGATATAAAGTATGCCAGTATTTGTTTTGAAAGTGAGAGTGCAAGGAAAAGAGAAAGGTTAGCATATGAATAATTTATACGCATTGAATGGATATGTTCCATAGTGCTCAGTTTGAGAACTCTTTCAACTTGGCCTACTATAAGAGTAAAGTTATTTCACCTTTGAATTGAATTGATTTGCACATGGTATCAGTTATGTTTATACCTGTAGCCAATGACTAGAGATTTGAGTGATTCCACTTGTATTGATTTCCTCTTGTGATTAAAGTTGGAATGCTTCAGAGGGGAGTTTCTTGGAATTTAATTCCTGTTGCATTCTTTGGATCTTTAAAAGATATGGAATGGAAATAAACAGTCGCATCAAGATGTTTGGTATGTGCTTTCTTTAAGAATGTTTTATCAAAACTGATTTCAGGGTTTGATACTTAGGGGACTTTTATGGAAATATCAGATCCTGATCCTTGCTGTCTAGCATATATAAACTAAAGACATGTCAAGGTGAACCTTTGTAAACTGCAGGTCTGTCAAATGCTCACACAATTATTTCTCAATGCACATTTTGGAATTCTGTAGTGAGATTCAATTTTTGATTTGCAGCTTTTGATGTGCAAAGCTTGGAATCTCAAATGATTAATGTGTTATTCTGTTTATACAAGTAGATTCCGCAAGGAGCTTCATTGGTTAAGAAATTGTGGTCACTGTCTGTTTTGCATTCTTGTGGACACCAGAAATATTCTAATAAACAGAATAAGTGGTTTACCAAGACTTATTTTCATATTCTTATTTCATTTCAGTGCTCTTGCATATGGCTATCTCTGCTTCAGTGAAGGAATTTGTTCTCTTTACTGCCGTGACTGGAGCCCATGCTTATTGACAAAAGATTAATTAATCTCTGCTGGTGCAGCACAGCAGTTTCACATGCTGTCAACTGGAAATTAAAGAAAGGGGGACGGACGAATATTGGTGAATACAAAGAAGCTTCACAGATATTAAGTAGCCTAAATTTTTTCAGTTTACTTAAGCAGCAAACATTCATTAAAAAAGAAAAAAAAATCCTAGTTTGAAGGATGTAAAAGTACAAGAAACGGCACATAAGTTAAAGTATACATCTTATATGTCAAAATATTAGGCTACTCTATTAAAAGTCATAGCCAATACATACAGTACACACACAGGCCTACTTGAGTTACAGTCAAAAGTATCCACATTTATCTTAAATATTTACTTAGTAGGCTACTTAAATATATTTTTCCCCTTCTCAATTTCTCAATTCCCTTTTCTTTAAGAATGTTTTGTTAATAGTTTGAGTGTTAAACACAACTTTAAAAGTTCAAATTAGCCTACTTGCTGTCTTGTTTCCTCTCTCGTTATCATTTATATTAGGATAAGGTAAGATTGCAAATAATATACAGCTTAAGCTTTAAAAGGTACCGGTGAGGTTTTAACATCACGGTCAAAGTCATAACTCCTTGTGTCCTTGTAACCGGAGACTATTGCACCACACAGCGCTGGTGGGGCTGTGCAGCAATTGTGCGCATGTGCAGCAGGGTTCGTTTTAGAGTCAACTGGATGGAAAACTCACGGAGCCATTCAGAGCACTCCATGCCGCTCGGTGAACCGGGGCTGCAGTGAACACCGCAGACGGATCGCGTGAACTTACAACCGGAGTTGGTGAATGAAAAGCGCAGGTATGTGTTTCAGTGATGTATTCGTAAGAAAATTGTATGGACAATGTGGTCCTACTGGAACGAGAAGGGGTCTGTTTAACTGCGGGTCTTGATCTTTATCACAATGAATTAACCTGAACTCTGAGTCTAGTTGGTGCAAGCAACACTTCTCTTTGTGATATCCTCTCAATGTTTCGGGTGAGTTGCATCATTCGCGATGTCGCAGTACGCGCAGACTTGTAGATTGAGACACTGCGCCGATATGAGACAGAATAGTGGGCAAATACGAGGTTTGTAAACAATATCATGGGGAAAGACCCTTTTCTTAAAACCAAAAAGCGGATCTCCATTGTCTCATTGGTCGCCATTTGAATATATCGCTACGCGCGCGTGTAACTCTCTCACGTGCGCAATGAAGGAGTGATGATACTAGAAGGAAAAGTAAAACTCATCATATTTTCTAAAACATATCTTGTTTTATCATGTTGAACTTTTTTTTTTTTTGAATATTGGGGGTTATTCTGAGGTATGAGGAAAGTATAATGTCTGGACCAAAACCTGATGGGATGCCTACCTAAAATATGTAGCAACTCAGTCCTGTCCAATGTGTTGGGGTATATAATATGATGCCCTAAAATTCCATCTAGGCAAGATTTTCAAAGGTTTTTGAGACATTTTCGAGTAGCTTTTTTTTCAGAGAAAAACTCTACAGTCCTATTTCTTCTCAACTCATCAAAAAACTTGTAGATGGATAGCAAGTAAGGGCCTGATGATGGCCTGACTACAGAAACCTGCTACTTGCGTTAACTAAATTATAGATCATCTTGCTATTGTGAGAGATTTAAACAAACTCCACTCTGCTTCACTTGTATATTTGGGTCTAAAATGCCAAATGGAAAATACCAACTTCAAATTCATTTTATATGGACAGTGGATTTTTTAAAGAGCATCTGATTTGGATTATGAGCTTTTTATTGCATGCAAGTTATTTCATGAAACTTTTTATTTATGAAAGTTTCAACATCTATAATGTTGCATCATGAGCTTATTGATATAATCAAGCTAAGGTTAAATGTAGGTTACTACAGACTGAGCCTAATATTGGTTCCTTCTCAATAATGTAGAAATAGCACAAAGAAGAGAAGAACAATGGCTGGTAAAGAAATGTAAGAGAGATTAAAACAACCAGGTTTTTATATAAATAAGGACATCATACAGATGTTGCAGTAACACTGTGCTGCTTATAAATGCATTTCTGGCCCTTGCATATTACAACATGGTAGCTCTTCAGTAACCAGAGCCATTAATCTTTATGGAGCACAATTAGTGCCACTTAATACTCTGGGTGGTACAAGATAAAGGTATTTGCATGCCAGAAATCTGATATGAATTTGAGTCTATGTAAATTAGATTGAGGCATAAGATGTACACCAGTTCCCCTAACCTGTATCTAAAAACAGTACTTTACAAAAGAGCAACTCCTACGTCTTATCAGTAGTAGCGTTCTGATGCAACTTCACGTTCAACTTTTGCCCCCATTGAGAGTCCAACAATAATATTCCATCAATGAAACTGGGTCTGTATTGCAGTAATGTTTGCCTGAAAGTCCATTTGACTGAGGTGTTTTCGTGTTGTTTAAGATCCCTTTCACTGAGGTAACATTCAGCGTGATTTGACATAAAGTTCACCGTCATGTCTGATTTGTAATTGATCACAAGGACAAATGTTGAGGTTGTGGAAGGGAGGGGAACTGGTTCAGATATTCAAAGGGGTCACGAGACTGATAAAGAACACACAGTTAAGTTGATTTGTGTAAGGTGCCAAACCCTCCATCTAGCACACAGCTATGGCTATTATATTTCTTTACAGGTATTGTTTAGCTATTTTTGTTGCTGAGACAACCACAAGCTAATTATAGTTTTGTCCTGTGACTGTTTGGCAGATCTACACGTGTAGTGTCACAGGCGGTGTTCAATAGTGGTTTGTGTGTGCGTATGGTTATGTGTCCTTCTATGAGGTGCCAATTGAATATGACAGAAAGGTCATTCTATTGTTGGATAGCTATGCTGCAAACTCCGCTGAATGTCAGAGATTTAACTGCATCCACTCTTCGAGACGATGGTTGTGACATTCAGTCTTGGCTGTGGTTGGGAGTGTTTTGGGTAACTTAAAGGCTTTGGTTTGATGGATAGAAAAAAAAAACAAATTAAAGATGAACTACTTGAGGGAAGTATTATGAGCTTTAAGACAAGACTCCACTCGTTAATTAGAGGGTGAGAAATCAAGTTGGAGAATGGAGAGTAAAGGAAATGGAAAGCCAGGAAATTTGAATGAGAATGGAGGGCCAGGAAGGTGTGTATGGCTTGGGGCCGGTCTGTCTGGCTATTCCACTGTTCTCTTGGTGATAAATGTTATTTCTTTTGAGATGCGCACACACTTGTCAACATCATTAAAGCAGTGGTTCTCAACCTATTTGACTCTAAAGCCCCCCACAATCCATAACAATATTCGTAAGCCACATGACTTTTCATATTGTTTGTGATTTACTGGATAAGGGATTTATACACTTTATTTTAAGGTGTCCTTGTTACAGTGTAGTTATACATTTAAGTACTGAGTAATATAAATTAACTACATGTACTTGTGGTTTAGGGTTCAGTTTAGGGTTACTTGCATAAATTGTTATTATAATAGTAAGTACATGTAATGCAGTCTTTCCCACTAGAGCTGAAGATCTTTGCCCGAACCCGACTCGGGCTTGCGCTCCAGTTTGCGAGGTAAACGAGCGGTCATGTGATGTGTTTCGATTAGCGTGAGATAGATGCGAAAATGAATGCTGTGTAGGTGTAATGGAGGCTTGCCTCTGGTGATTACGTTTTGGTTGCCCCAGCAACTAAAGCAAACTCTGAGATGTGGAAAAGTTTTGACCATGCTTATAATGAGAATAATGAGTGAATAATGACGCACCATCAGTGACAGCAGGAACGCGCTGAAGACATCTACACTGGATTCAATCATTTTCCTCCACAAAAACATAGGCTTAGCCTAATCTCTGTGAGTAAACGTTTTTCAAATGATCACAGAGGACTTATTTTATTTCTTTATTCCAACTTCCAAGTGGTGTAGTCTACGTAAGTTATTAATAAATTATTTTAAAACATGAATAAATGACTCATTCTTGACAAAAGGCAAAAGAGCTGTGTGTGTGTGCGCACATTTGAATAAATGTCAGGCTGTAAACGGGTTTGGGCTTTAAAAAAGCTGTCAATCAAAATGTACTTGTCAGGCTCGGGCCGAAACCTGTCGGGCTCAGGTCCTGTCGGGCCTAACTTTTAAGGCCCGATTACAGCTCTATTTCCTAGGGGTGCTCCGATTGGCCGATCGTTATGCACATCTCGTCAGTAAAGCCGGTTCTCTAATCAGCGGTTAATTCCATAAGGTGCGTGATTTCACATAGAGCAGCTGTTACTGCACAGAGCCATTGTTAATAGAGAAGATGCGCAAATCCACTTCATTTTCAGCGTTTTTTGGTGCATCTTCTCAGTTAACAACGGCTCTGTGTAGTAACAGCTGCTCTATGTGAAATCACGCACCTGATGGAATTAACCGCTGATTAGAGAACCGGCTTTACTGATGAGATGCGCATTAACGATCGGCCGATCGTGATCGGAGCACCCCTACTATTTCCCACTATTTTTCCCATACTATTTTTGTGGCAGCACACCCTTGCTCCCATATATAAATATTAGGGCTGCACGATTAATTGAAATGGAATCAAAATCGTGATTCGACAGAACCTGGGATTGTCATGCGTATCTTCCAGAGAATCACAGTTCTGTGATCAGCAGTAAATCTCCATCTGAAGGTCAGGGGGCGCGCTCGCGCTGAATATCGAAATATGCCCCGAAGAAGAAATCCAGGAAATGTCATCGCTGCAGCTGAATAAACCTAAGATTTAACTGCTTTCATTGATTTAAAGTGACTAATGAATACACAACTACGACAATATATAGTTTATTGGAGTTCTTTTTATTTTATATTAAAATAAAGTATATCTATAATGCTGTGCTGTTATCACCGATTCGAATACTGCTATATATAACTATATTGCATGGCATATTCTGTGTAAGAAGTCACATCATCGCACAGAAGGAGGTTTTAGAGGTTAGAGGTTTCTCCAGTTACGGCTGTATACAAAGCAGTGCAGAGTTCACAAACTCTGATTTATGAGGCATTACTCGCAAGATGGAATGAAAATGACAGGTTTTTCTTTTGAAATACAGTGATATAAAAACACCCGTGGCGATTTATGATTTTGAAACTTGCTCATATTTATTCACCAAAGTCAAAGCTTTTTGGAAAATCTATTTGTGGCGGTCAGTTTGATATTGTGATCAATGTATGGGAAACTCTTTAACAAATGTAACAAGGACACCTCAAAATAAAGTGTTACCAATTTTTCAGTGCATTTATACATGTAATCGCAATGAAGAGGAACTTAAATTATTATTATTAAATTCTGTTCCTCACACAAAGTTATGGAATGGCTCCAGGAAACATAAAAATATAAGAGGGAGTACTTCTGTGAAAACAGCTTGTTTGATTTAAAGTTTAAAGCATCAGTCCCCATTTATTACCATCCTCAAAGTAATTTTCGTATTTGGGTTAACACATTACTTTAACTCACCGCCTCCCGTCACATGTAAACGTTTAGTGTGCATTAGTCAAATGTTTCCTCATCTGAGCCCTGAGGAGACAGATGTTTGGAAGTGAGAAACCAATGAATGAAGGGGGAGTGTTTAAACCCACCTCTCAGGCCTCAGGTCTTTGAAAAGGCAAGTGATGTTATGTATGTGTAAGTGCCTGTTAAATTTCTTTTTATGGTAATTCCTTAATTGTTACTGTGTGTGTTACCTGTTCCACTGTTAATATGTGAATCAGGGTCATAAGTATGGTACTCTGTGAAATGAGTAGTTGTGGGCCCACTTTTATATTTCTATTAGGTGTTATACTGAGCAAAAAACTGATTTTGAAGCAAATAACCTGGAATAAATATATATATATATATATATTTTTTTTTTTTTTTTTTTTTTTTTTTGTGACATTTGGTAACCCATCCTCGGAATTGGTGCTCTGCATTTAACCCATCCAAGGGCACACACCGTGAACACACACCCGGAGCTGTGGGCAGCTAGTGCTTTAACACCCGTGGAGCAATTGGGGGTTCAGTGCCTTGCTCAAGGGCACTTAGGCCATGGGTATTAAGGGGCTGAAGACTGCTGTTCATTCACTCCCCCCAACCTACAACTCTTGCCGGCACCGAAACTCAAAACTGTGACCTTTGGGTTACAAGTCAGATTCTAAAACCATTAGGCCACGGCTGCCCCTATGTATTTGTTTGGTTATATGTATGTATCAATGAATAAAGTCATTCATTACCATCCTTACTATTCTGCTGCGAGTGAGAGGAGAGGGAATGTGGGATTGTTGCAAGTGTAAGTCTGGTTTCTGATCAAAGGCCACACACTGTATCAGTTAATTGATTTCATGCTTGATTCACTTGTTATCTGTCACATAGAAGTTGGGCGCTCCCTATCAGATTTATTCAGAAGAGGAAATGGTGTGAAGATTTCTGCAGGGTTGTTGCACAAATACTCTTATAGTAATTTTTACTCGTGTTGTAATTTCGTATTCTTCCTTATGCCTTCCTTTCTACCAGGGAGCACCAAATTAGCAATTTAAATAATGCTCTGGACATTCTTTTCTGTATAATTATATTCTAAACATTACTTTCTAAGTCTTCTGAAGCCATACAATACATGATTCGTTCATGAATCAGTTCTCTCATTAGCTCACGTAAAGGGGGAGTATTTTCAATAGATAAAGACTTGGGCCTAAATTTCAATATGTTCAACATAAAAATATAGTATGGGTTCAGAAGTCATACTTTAATAATGGTTTAGCTTTTTTGAACCTTCAACACTCCTTTGTGACGGTAATTTGTGTGTGTGTGCAAGTTAGTTATATATGAGGATTTTTGTGTGTGTGTGTGTGCGCAAGTTAGTTATACATGAGGATGAGAGTAGTTTAGTCACACGGTTTAAATGTTCAATGCATCCTTCTCTACTGTCAAATAAATTTTGACCCGACGTCTTTAGCCGAAAGGATTTCGCTTGAAGGCCTGTGTACACATTGTCACACACCCCCCCGACATTTGTGACTGTTAAAAGACTAATCATTTACACTTGCAAATTCTCAGATCAGGACATTTCAGGAAATATTCACTTCCTTCTTTTGAGATGCAGCCAACTGCCATCCATCTATTGTCTTTTGTTAAAGATCATTAAACTGAGGGTTTACACCATTTATGAACTAAAATAGGCAATAATAGCTATAACTTTGATTTAAACAATGTATGTATAATTTAGCAAGTGTTGTCCAGATAATGTCTGGAAATTAAAATGGTTATTTCACATTATGCCTGGTTAACTTTGGGCAGTCCAGCCTTAGGTCATATAGGCTAATGAGTCAAAGACACTGCTCCATCAGACTGGATATAATAGGTCAAATAGTGCATTTTGTATTATGGGATAAAGTATCCTCCACATTTCTGCAAAAGTCAAATAGGTTATGTTTAGAAATAGTAAGAGTAGTATTAACATAGGTGATTATAATAGCAGCTCTAATCTGGTTGAACTTTTAACATATGTCTATAACATTAAGAGCTCTAGAAAGCTATAATTGGCCATATATCATCAGATCTTTGGATTCAGGTGTAGTTTGTGTTTGTATCTCCATGGATTGCTGTAGTGGTGATGTAGGCGGCAGCATGATGCAGAGTGATTTTTATCCTCTGATGTGCTGAATTCAGTACACAGCAGAAGTAATGGAGGAGGATATGTGTAAGTATGGGACAGGTGTTTAGTCAAATGTAGGTCTCAGAACAGTTGATAATAACAGACAGCATTGTATGTGCCAAATTATTTTTATTCGTGTACTTGCATTGATATTCCCTGCCCAGCATACATCAAGATGAATGTCAAATTTTATATGTTGTGTACTGAATAATAATAATTTTTAATAATAATAATTGCTTGGAAGCAATTCTTCTGATTAAATAAAAATGATTTGTTTAGGTTAGAGTTTAATGAAAAAGCTGAAACTGCAGCACCAAATGTTGAAAATGTCATAAATTACTTTTCAGTTTCTAAAAACAAGGTGAAAATCCATTGAACAGAAACTGTTACTTTAGTACCTTTTAACATTTTTTTTTTTGACATAAAGCAGCATGCACGTGAAATGATCCAGGTTTAATGTAAAGTGAAAGTGAAAGTGAAGTGACATTCAGCCAAGTATGGTGACCCATACTCAGAATTTGTGCTCTGCATTTAACCCATCCGAAATGCACACACACAGAGCAGTGAACACACACACACACACACTGTGAGCACACACCCGGAGCAGTGGGCAGCCATTTTTGCTGCGGCGCCCAGGGAGCAGTTGGGGGTTCGATGCCTTGCTCAAGGGCACCTAAGTCGAGGTATTGAAGGTGGAGAGAGAGCTGTTAATGCACTCCCCCCACCCACATTTCTGTCCGGCCCGAGACTAGAACCCACAACCCTTCGATTGGGAGTCCAACCGTCTAACCATTAGGCCACGACTTCCCCGTGTAGTTTATTTAATGCTGGCTGATGATGGACCATCTGTCGACTGAAGGCCCCTGTATACTTCAAACAAAGTTTGTTTTCTTTCTTCGTTTAGGGGCAAAAATAAGTTTGAAAAGTCTGGGCAATGGCATTCTGTTTTTGAACATTCCGATACCCCTGCGCTGCTGGAGACGGGGTGTAGATTAATGTAAACATGACTCTAAATGCTCGCGCATATCTCCTAAACAAAACAACGATGAAATGAGGTGTAGGCAATCTAGGTGTGAGACAGGCACCAATGGTCAGTATATTATAGACAAAAGAATAACGATTAGCAGCAGTTCAGAGTCAAGTATCATGTTTGCAATACAATAGAACCATCTCATTAACATAATCAGTCCTTTATGGGAAAATAAAATAAAGGTTTATTATTGTATGTTCGTTTGGCATTTCATTTATATTGTATTCCCTTTAAAAAGAACTACGGCAGCATACTGCTGGTATGGTGTAATGTTTATTTGCATGTATTTGCTCCTTAATACCTAATATATTTACTCTTTTCATGGCTTTGGAAAACTTGTCTCGTCAAGCTTTGTTGCAATTTCTTTCTAGGATTTGAATGCGTTGAATGAGAAACAAACCGAGAAAAAAATTGCACGTTAAATAAGGTGGAGGTTTTGAACAAACCCACCAACTGCGTAATCATCAAGGACCAATGAAAGCTCGAAGGTGTTTAAGAGCCAAAACAAACTGCCCCAGAAAGTTTGCTTTGGTCCACTGTTTCGAACTGTCGAAATGAAATAAAAACTAACTTCGGCCTGATTTTGTTCGAAATTGTCTTATCAGTTCGTTCTTCGATTTTGTTTAAAGCATATCGAGGCTTGACTGGTCGACCATCCTGACCTCTTCCTACTTAAAATTTAAACACAACACCTGACCTACACTGAGTTGGTAAGTTTTGGACATTAGCTATCTTCTTAATGCTGATCTCTTGTCTCGTCACATGCACAATTGTCATCTCTCAACCGTTGACTAGTCAGCATCCTGCTGCCCCAGTGGAGAAATATTAGGTCGTAACCTTTACTGTTGAGAGCCTGACTGATATACACACACACTCACATGTGTCCACAAGGGAGAGCAGTTCAGGACATCCACAGACTCTCAGGAGACCACAGAACCAGCAGCCTGTCCAATACTGCAGTCTCTGGAGGAAAGAGCCTCTTCATGGCTTAATTAGGCCATACTGAAGCATGCTGGGAGATTTACAAATATTTAATATTAGCCTGGTATTCACGGTCTATAAAAAGAACCCATTTCAGAGAGATTAAAATGAGCAAATTTTTACATAAATATGGACATGTGCATCATCTAGATGTTGCAGAAACATTATGCTGCCTTTAAATGCATTTCTGACCATTATATATTACAGCATGGTGGTTCTTCAGTAACCTGAACCATTAATCTTTGGTTATGTTTTTGCAAGGACATCATACATTTTATTAATTATTTATAAATAACTGTACGCCAGTTAAGCTACAATGCCCTTTTGAGGGCATTTGCAAAGTCAACGGAAAACAGAAACGCTTAAAGTCTTAACACACACACACACACACACCTTAGTTTTTCCTGTCTCAGATTTCAGCCAGATTAAATGCATACGTTTCTGCTGCATTAAAAGAACATCAGGTAGGAATGAACCAGTTTTATGTGTGAGGTGATCTGGCATTCTGCTGGGGTTTCTGTCTGAACTGTGTTAGGAAACAGATCAGCATTTTAAAGTCCTCAAGTCTGCAGATGTTTCGAAACCCCTATGTTTTATTAGTTTGTGTAACATACAGTATCCAAATGAAATCACCAAAAAGCACAAATCAGCAGCTTGTGAAGGTGATTGGCAGATTTGCAGACCAATTAGGATTAAGAGGAGGGGTTAATGCATCAAAATAATAAACCAAATAGAGGTTCGTCAGTAGTCCTCAATAAAACATCATGGGGAAGTTGGAGAGCCTGGTATCACGACAATCAAGTCTTGATTCTCGGTTTGTTCCCAGAACAATCCAGCTAGTGTGTCTGCGCTCCTCTAACTGCAGATGTTTGTATATTAGACCGCATAAATACAAGAGGTTGAATTCACATACTGGAGTGACACAAAATAAAAATGTACTCTATTTTCTTAATGTAGGTTTCTGGTCTGTGAACAATTTTATTTATTATTTTTTTTGCATGTTATTCCAATGAAGCTTGACATTTCCAATGTGATTGACAGTTTTCATGCAACAACATAAAAATATTTTCATTTCACCCAGAAACAAGAAGTTTAAAATGGTTTGCAAATGGCAGTTCACATTGGATCCTCCTTGTACTTTTTAGGACAATAATTTAAGATTTGGCAAGGCAGAACATCGTATAGTTGTGTAAATATTTGTGAGAGCCAGTAAGGACTTTATCCTGGCGCCAGTGGAAGCTGCTCTTTGAAATAGTTCAGCGGGAGTTTCTTTCTCCGAACATGAGTGTCCAGGATTTCAGTGTTGGCAGTGATGGAAAATGTGTTCTAATTCTTGAAGAGCGAACAGCTGCTTCGATATTTCAGCTTCTCATAAATCATTATCTGTGTAACTCTCCAATATTTTGGCTGTGTATAACATAACATTGATGCTCTTGTAAGAACATCATGTGCCCTAATGTTAAACCAAGTGTTTGGTCAACTTTGATGTCAGTCAGGTGGTCTGAGACTAGAGGTCGTAGCTGTGTCTGGTGCCATGACAAAGCTGTGCTCTCACAAATTTGTCACAATTATTTTTCAAATGTATAGATGCATCTTGACTTTGCTATCTCTCATATTTGTACTGACTAAACATACAGTAACAGGGTTAGTCTCGGTTCATCTCTCTTGAACTTTTCTTGTTTAGCACCAGTTTACATTAACCCTCACTGTACTATTTATGCCAAAAAACACTGCCCACTGCATTGGATTTCACCAACAATTAACCAAAACGGTGAATGGCGTGGGTGTACTGTACACTGTCATGCTTTCAGTTTTTTTTCAGACAAGCATCAGCAGGCCTTGACTATTCCAATGATTCTGCAAATACCATATGGCCTTAAACCAGTTTAACACAGAATGAAACCATGTCGTCATGCTTGCTCAGACATAGAGTATATAATTTTCCATTTCCTGTAGGGCTGGGCGATTATCATAAAATGTTTCATATTCTCCATTTATTTTTTTAAGTTGAAGTCAGTTTTTTGTATCTTCAGCACAGTTTGCAGTACATGCTTCAATATTAAAAAATATTACTTTTTTCTTTTCCTCTTAGAAATGCACATAGTCAGTAGTAGTAACTTGAGTTGGGATGCAGATGTAAATTTATGTTCATTATCAAATACTATAACATTTGTAAAAATGTTTTTAACAATCTATTTTTATTATGGTGAAATATAAGTTTTATTAACGTTGACTGTTAATCTTCCATAGTATCATACATTTAGATCATGGCGACCAGAGATATAAAACACACACACATAGCACCTCAATACCATAGTCAGCAGTCTAAATACATTTAGTATGAATGCACATCTATTGGAGTGCTCGGGTAAATTCTGCCTGAACCAACAGTGAGAGGACTTGATTAAAAATTGGAGTCATTACCCCAATCTGTTTGATCCTTTCTGATACATTACCCTTCTTCAACTCTGAGGCACTTGGAGAGATTTAGCCTCGACCTCCCAGAGCACACATACCAGTCTGAGAACATGCCTTTCACGCTCAAATGAATGTTTTCTGTGCTCTGGAGCCTAAGGGACTGTGCGTGAAGGCATCTGAGCCTATTCTCTACATTACTTGTGGGGGAAAGGACATTTGATGTGTCCAGGTCTTGTATGTTTGTGTATTTTGACATCATCTCAGTTAAATAGTAACTGACTAAAGCAGTTAGATTCAAACTACAAGCTGTTTACACAGTATTTGTGTTCACGCTTTGTTCATTCACATGGTGTGCTCTTGCCCTGTCCACGTGGATAACTTTTCCTAAATTGGATCTCATCCAGTGTGGACTAGTATCTGACACTGTGTGGCTGTGAATCATCTTTTCCAGTCTGTCCTTATGTGCGTTCTGCTCCAAATTCTTTTCTTTCTTTTTCCAGTTTTGATCCAGTGTGTTTGAAGCTCAGCTGATCCTTCTCCTGTTCATCGTTGTCAGTGTGTGAAGATGCCGCCAGCGACAGGAGGGCCGGTGGGCTACACTCCTCCCGAGGGAGGCTGGGGCTGGGCAGTGGTGGTAGGGGCCTTTATCAGCATTGGCTTCTCCTATGCCTTCCCCAAGTCCATCACAGTGTTTTTCAAAGAGATCGAGGTGATCTTCAATGCCACCAGCAGCCAAGTGTCATGGATCTCGTCGATTATGCTGGCTGTCATGTATGCAGGAGGTCAGTTCCATTTACTACTGTCACTTCTGTTCATCCTTGTACTTACTGTACTTATTTATCTCTCTGTGATAATTAGATTTAGAATTTTATTGATTTATTTTGCAGATTACACATAAACATGCTATCCTACACCCCTATGGGATATTTTATAACAATGATAATCAGTGTTTGGAGAAGTAGGAAAAATAAGTTTATAGGTTTGGGGTTGATAAGATTTTAGTTTATAAAAACTCTCATATATATATATGTATGTATATATGTATATATATGTCTGTTTAATCATGCATATTTAATAACATGTTTTTGTCTTAAAAACTTGTGATTTACTTTATATTGTGTAATTTTCTAGCACATTTCTCTTCCTGTTGTAATTGAATGCCATCCAGTTGATGTGGCCAATTGAAATTCACACATTAAATGTAGAGCCCAATCTATATGTTTTTTTTTTTTGGGACCAATATCGATATTAGGGAGTAAAAAATGACTGATACCAATATAGCGGCCGATATTCTTTATGTGTGGGCTATATTATTGTACAGTATAGTTAAAAGTTTGGACTTTTCCAATTTCCAACTTCCAATTCGTGTGTCCAAATTTTTGACTGGAACTGTATATGGAATATAGTCTATAACCTACATAAATATATATATGATAACTCAAATGTGGTGATCAAACACTTATGATGTGACAAACATAGGCCAGAATGGTGGAGGCAGGGTATTTAACAATTTAAAAATACTCCTATTATTCAAATTGTGTCTGACATTTGTGCAGTTAACAGTTAACTTCATTTCACTTATTATGAATAACACAAATAGAAAAAAAAGAACTTTAATTAAGAAATAAAACCAGGCAACTGTGTAGGGGAAACCAATGGGGATAGGTTTATGCAGGAAGCACAGCTTCTCCAAATGTAAACAACTCAAAATTATAAATAATAATAATAAACATGCAATTCCGTTCTTATGGCTGCATTCCACAATTCCGTCCATGTTTCCTGCATTGTGGAAATCATAGGGCCCTACTAAAGTAGCAAACAAATATAAGTTTATTGTGACAGTAGAAGATGGGGACATTGTTTATTTACTTAGCATTGAGTCTCTCTAACTAGGTGACAATGTAGCGTTAAATCCCCATTCAAAAGATTCAAGCCACCACCGCGCTGCCGTCCATTGGACTGCAGAAAGATACGAACTTTTCATTCTGCTATGTTACTGACATATTGACAAACTATGTTGACACCATGTCTGTGCCGAACAGTATGCGACAAAGCAACCATTGAAAATCATCTGAACTTTGTGTCAGCACGTCATAAGTAGATTGAGGCATCTGTTTATTGCATCCATGGGTTCTGTTCTACACCGGACGTGAGCGGTGTGGCATAACAAAATGTAATATAATTCATGTGATGTGACCCATCATCGGTGCGGCCGATGTAAACACCAGCATTGACTGAATAACTACGATCAGCTGTGGTGGCCGCAGACGTGTGCCATGATGTGCAGATCAGCTCTAGTCTCTAACTTCAATCAGCTGTTAAAAATGAGCCATCTATTCAACATTTATTTCATTCATTTATTTGTATTTATTTATTTTTATCCATTGTCAAATTATTTACAATTTCTTAAATATTAATAATAATAAAAAATTATATTGGTTTTATATTGGCTATCGTCCCCCTGCTTTACAGGATATCGGCTGTCAAAAAAAAAAAAAAATATATATATATATATATATATATATATATATATATATATCGGTTGACCACAAATCATATCATCATGCAAAACTAAGAATTAGAATCATTGTAATGTGACGATCAAATATAGGTGATGGTGGGTGGGTGGTGGATAATTTGAAGCACCAGCGACAGGCTCGTATCGACCGATAATATCGGCTAAACAATATCGGTCAGACTCTAATTAAAAGGGGCCCAATTGTAATTTGTGACATCACATCCTTGTTTGACATCACATCCTTATTCTTATGCCCATCTGGATGACAAAACAGGGTTTTGTACGCAGTATTAATGTACTAAAATTAAATCCAGTACAGAGCGTATTAATAAATATGTACATACTATGTACAGGCAAGCAGATAAACCCGGAATATGAACACAATGAGCAAAAATTTAATGTTAAGCATTTTCAAATCAAAAACCACAACTTTAATGAATTTGCAATTTAGTCCATCACAATCATATTCTGGGGTCATCTGCTCACCTGTACTAGAGAGTGTGCATCATAGGTAAAGAGTATGCTGTGTGTGTGACCATAGTACATTATGCCACTTGAAGCATGTTTCATTTTAACTTGCCCAGAACTTCTAGTTTGTTTATATATATTTCTTTTAATAGGGTATCTAAATATTCGTGGTTTGAATTGGATGGAAAATTGACAGGCCTGTGCTGCAGATCAGTGGATGTTGTGCCCTCTGGATCTCCGTGCCAGTAAAATGAGAGTTGTTCAATTCTGTATTTTGGGTGCCGCTTTCTCTGTAGATGTTTTATTTCTGTTGGGGTTGTGTTCTGGTTGAAATAAGGTCAGAACTGAAACAGCTGTGTGGTTAAACCATGACTTGCTTTTTGTACTGTTGTGCACTGCAGGGCTGTGCATCTGTTTGCTTGCTTGAAGTTTTCCTTTAGTGAAACTGGTTTGGTAGAGGCATGTTTAAACTGGTTTTCTAACCTGATGTTCTTCCAGGTAATCACCCAGAACACTATGCTGATCAGATGGTTAAACCACACTTCTTTACTACTTTGTAGTTAATTTTTTGGAAAGCATGGCGATGGAAAAGGCATTTGAGACTACTAGTTAGGTTGATGGGTAACGTGAAGGGGCTGCTGGGAAGAAGTTTTGGTTTATGATTTGAAGAGTTGAGTCACTTGATGCCACACTAGGGAGGATACAAACATCTAGTATGACTAATTTTTGCAGTCAACTGCCGCGTAAGTGCATTTGGGTGAGGACGTTGTAGACTGATGATGTCACTTCCTGAAAGAGACCATGTGGTTTCAGTACACTGACTTCATTATGTTCATGAGGCTCTGCACGTAGCCTGAACACAACATAGAGGCTCTTCCAGTCACCTATAACCTGAGAAAGGCAGAGAGAGAGAGCAAGTGAGCGAGGTGTTTTTTTTTTTTTTTTTTTTTTTTTTTTGCACCAGGTGGTGTAAAAGTGCATATCTTTCAAAGTAGAAGTGTAGTAAATGTAAATGTTAGGCAAATGCTTGTGCTGTAACCTGGTGAACTAATGAATCTTTCTCTCTTTTCTTTTTTTTTTTCTTCTTTCTGTTGACAACAGGATATGAAACAGGATATGATTTTTACTTCTACAAATTTTTTATCCAGAAAGTATGCATTAAAGTGATTTGATTTATAATAACTTTGAAGAATTAAATTTCAAATAAATGCTGTTCTTTTGAACTTTGATAATATTGAATATTTCTTGAGCACCAAATCAGCAGATTAGAATGATTTCTGAAAGATCATGTGACACTCAAGACCAGAGTAATGGCTGCTGAACATTCAGCTTTGCCAGCACTAAAATGTAAGTTTTAAATATATTAATAGAAAGAGTCATTTTAAATTGTAATAATATTTTACAAAATTAAGGTTTACAATATTTTTTTGATTGAAATGTGGCTTTAACTTTCCTGCACTTTATGCATTTGCCCACTGTTATATTCATGTCATTTTTCTCTGTGTTTTTATGTAAAATGAGTGTTTACCTAGCTTTATTTGAAAAATGATTCCCAATGCACACAAACTTCCCAGAATACTGAGTGCTCTGTTGGTTACAGTGTTTACTTCCTTTAATTATATTTTGTGACCCCAAACTTTTGAACGGTATTGTATATTTTCTGCCTTTTTATTTTAAAAAATGATATTAAACATTTAAAAACAGTAAAGCTTATAATTAGTTTTATTACTTTTGTAGTAATGTGAAATTGTCAAAAATGAGTTTATCACATCTTTCATTTGCCCAAGAGGTCGATCTGTGACCTTTAGTCCCTGTATTGGTCAAACACTTTGTTGCTGTAGAATTTGCAGGTGAGAGTTCACCAAACTTGAACTTTAGTATGAAGCAAAATGAGATCAATGCCAGCGATGAGGGATTCCCAGATTTTTTGTCTGCTGAACCCTTTTGACATGAAATATTTACTTTAATCCCCATTAAAAATTCATATTTAAATGTAACAACCTATCTGCATGTCTACATTTGTTGTTCACGGTCACAAGCGTTTGATTATTCTCCAGTGTTAGTGACTCGCGCACTGCTGCTCCTGTATGTTGGGCATTTTAAATTCTCTTCGTAAAACTACAAGCAGCCCTCAGACTCAATATCCAAAACGTATCCTATGGTAACTCTCACGTCTCTGAACCAGTTTATATAATCGTGTGTGTGTGTGTGTGTGTGTGTCTATTTGAATCACTGCCGTCTTTGTCTCTTTTCGGCTGGAAAGGATGGCCTGTCTGAATAAATTAATTCGAGAAATGTGACTGGGGGATGAACAAATTGCTTTGAGCTCTGATTGGCTGTGTGAAACGTACGAGAGAGTTCCTCCTCCTGATGATAGATTAGCTTTCATGGCAAACCGGCACGTGCAAATTTTGTAGATATTTCATTTTATAAACACACAAAGTAAGAGTTTCTAATATCTTTGGTGTCTATACATTTCTGTACACTATTCATCAAGCCTTTCTGAAAGCTACATGACGTTAGCATTAGTTGGAGTTGAATGTACACAGTTCTGTTTGCTATGACGTTTTTATGGAGTTTGCACTAGATTCCTCTGCACTGTCCTTGGCAAACATCACTGCGTCTTTTCTGTTTTTGTCGTTTAAAAGTTTTAGTTACCATGTTGAGCATACAACCACTTTTTTAAGACCGTGCTTTCTAGCCTTGAAAGAGAAGTCATTCATCTCTGACGCTGCTCTAAATGGAGCCTTTCACAAGAAATGTAGAGCACTGGCCAAGCAGTTTTGAGAATACCTACATTTATTACTGCACCAATACAGCCCAGGAATTAATAAATACTCAATTTAAGTATTTCTTTAGTATTGCTAGCAGTTGTGTATTTGTGAAGGAACTTCCATTGATTGTGTTGAGTAAAGGAAGGTCATATAAGCTGAGTTAACTGAAATGAACACTGGTCTGCCACACACTGGGACACAGAAATAGCAAGTTCCTGTTCTGATCGCTGGAGGTCAGCTTGATTCTGCTGATTAAGATGTTGTCCTTCACAGCAGCTCAGCTGATCACATGTCATGTGAAGTATCACAGTTTCCTTCCTCTGAACCGTCTCCTATGTCCTCCTGCAGTCCGAGTGGCGTGAACTGTTAATGACTCCTGGTGTGATGCCATCTAGCGGTGGAACTGTATGATTGCAACATTACAAAATGCGGCCTTCCTTACGAAAATTAACCAAGATTTTATTATAGTAAAAGTAAAAACTTATTTTTTTTTTTTGACGTGTTGATTACACTTTCTAGAACCAGTTTTACCACAAATACCATTATTTAAACCATTGTTAGTTTAGCTAAAACATGGTTACAATGATTTTAACTACAGTAACCTTTTTTGTTGTTGTTGTTGTAGTAAAATCATAGTTAATTTTCCAAAGAGCTGTAAGATTTTTTGTGAACAAATTGTGAGTAAAATTTCAGCATCAAGAGGACAAAAATAATGTATGATTGTAGTTATTAAATAATTATTTTTTTGCAACAATGTGTGGTGTTTTTCTGTTTGTTTTCCTTTTTTTTTTTTTTTTTTTTTTTTTTTTTTTTTAGTATACTTTAAATGTACAAATTATAACTATTTAATTTAGTTTTTTTTTTTTTTAAAGGTTTAGCTTTGTTTTTACTCCTGTTTTTAATCCAACTGTTTTCGCTCAAGTTGATCAGTTTTGTTAAAACTACATATCAAATTAACAGAATAAACACTTACAAAATTGTTAACCTTTTTTTATTCTATATTTTATTCTGTTTTAATTTAATTAATACAGTTTAAAACATTTATTTCTAAACATTAGATGAGCATGAAAGTAATTTTTATTTTATAAAACAAAATATCACAATGGGTGACAGGGTTGCAATTTTTTTTTAAAGCACCTGTTTTCTCTTAGGTTTAAGTAAACCTCATAACATGAAGAATATAAAACAACAATTACAAAATATAATTTTTTTTTTTTTGTCATTTTATTTATTTTAGCTATTATGAAAAAAAAAAATTAAACCTCAACATTAAAATGTATAAAGTACGCTATATATCTAACAAGTTTTCTCTCAACAGGACCAATCAGCAGTATTCTGGTGAATAAGTTTGGAAGTCGGCCAATCATGATTGCTGGGGGCTGTCTGTCTGGCACAGGGTTAGTCGCCGCGTCCTTCTGTAACACCGTGGAGGGTCTGTACTTCTGTGTGGGAGTTATAGGTGGTAAGTACACTGAATGACCGATCATACCGATTCAGAGACCTGAAGGTCGAGTGAGTACAGTTAAATAATCAAAATATCAGAAATCAGTTTTCTCCTCCTCTCACCTGTTTCTAGGCCTGGGTTTGGCTTTTAATCTGAATCCGGCATTGACCATGATTGGCAAATACTTCTACAAGCGCCGGCCAATAGCTAATGGCATCGCGATGGCGGGCAGCCCAGTGTTCTTGTCCACCCTTGCCCCGTTGAACAGCTGGCTGTTTGATCATTTTGGGTGGAGAGGCAGTTTCCTCATTCTGGGCGGAGCTTTGCTGAACTGCTGCGTTGCGGGGTCACTAATGCGGCCCATTGGACCAAAAGCACAACCTGCCAGTCCAAAAGAGGATGGCGAGCCCAAAGGTCAAGAGAAAAAGACATGCATGCAGACCATCAACAGCTTCCTGGATCTGACCCTGTTCACTCACCGAGGCTTCCTGCTGTACCTGCTCGGAAACGTCGTCATGTTCTTCGGCCTCTTCGCACCACTTGTGTTCCTCAGTAACTATGCGAAGAGTAAAGAGATCTCCAAGGATAAGGCTGCGTTCTTGTTGTCCATCCTGGCCTTCACCGACATGATCGCTCGGCCGTCCATGGGCCTGGTGGCCAACACTCGCTGGGTCCGTCCACGTATCCAGTACTTCTTCGCCGCATCTGTGCTGTATAATGGCGTCTGCCACTTGTTGGCACCACTCTCCACCGATTACGTGGGTTTTGCCATTTATGCAGTGTTTTTCGGTGTGGCATTCGGCTGGCTGAGCTCCGTGCTGTTTGAAACTCTCATGGACCTGGTGGGCGCTCAGAGGTTCTCCAGTGCTGTCGGCTTGGTGACCATCGTGGAGTGTGGGCCTGTGCTGCTGGGGCCTCCGATGCTGGGTAAGACAGAGTGTCAATACTTTTCACTTAAAGGTCCACACAAAAATGGCCATTTACACACCCTCACCTCATTCCAAACCAGCAACATAAGATTTAAGAAAGTTGGTAATCAAATGAGGGTGATTAGTTGTTGTTGTTTTTTTTTTGGGGGGGGGGGGTCCCTTTAATGCTTAATTGTGTGTATATATACAATTAAATATTCAAATTAAATATTGATATAGCTTAAAAAGTAATGCTGTCAAACGATAAATCACATAAAAAATATAAGTTTGTTTACATAATACATGTGTGTACGGTGTATATTTATTACGTATATAGAGACACACACACATACAGCATTTATTTTGAAAAGATTTATATATATAAACGTAACATATTTTTATTAAATATATACATGCATGTGTGTGTGTGTGTGTGTGTTATATTTCTCAGCTTTCCATTAATCACTGAACATCATGATAACGTATCATGTTCCAGTGAGTGTGTAAAAGAGACTGACAAATCCATTTTCCATTTCTTCCCTTGCAGGAAAGCTCAATGATGATTATGGTGATTATAAATACACATATCAGGCTTGTGGAATCGTCCTGGTGATTGCCAGCATATTCTTGTTTGTGGGAATGGGAATCAACTACCATTTGTTGGATAAAGAGAAGAGGATGGAGGAGAGAAGAGCAAAACAGGAAGAGAGGGATGCTGAGACGAATGTAGACAATGCCCTGATCGAGAAGGCAAAGGAGGCGGATGGAGGTGCATCAGATGCATAAGCTGACATTGCCAAATGGAGGAAATGTTAATATGTGCACACACACCAACAATCTGTCTTCCGGTTTTGACCATCCAAAATGATAATGCATCACTTAATGATTCAGCCAGTGTTTAAAACGGCACAAAGGCCTTTGATGCCAAGAAATTCTCCTTTATGCAATCTCACACACGTCAAATGTTACTGTCATTCTCCCAACATTGATACGGGAGTGTCTTCATACCTTAATGTCACAATTAGCCTTTTTTGGTATATATTATAACCATTATGAGAACATTCCTAGATTTGACTCCAGAATAACAGTTTATAAACCTTTAAATTAAACCACAAAATGGCCATTTCAAAATATTTTTTCAGAATTATGATGTGTGACATTTAAGGTAACATACACACAGAATTTGTCAGTTCAAGACATGAAAGAAGAAAGATTTCACTCTTCTGTCAATCTTCCATCTTCAAAACATAGTGTTAAAATTTTTGTTTAGTATGTGTATGTAGTCTTCCCTATTCTGACTGGCTGGTAGAAAATAGTGCCAGGATTTGCTGGATTGCCATATAAAGGCAAAGAGCAGAAATTATTTCAAGACTGATTGGAAGGTTTTTTTTTTTTTTTTTTTTTGATTGATTGATTGATTTGATATCAGCTTTTGTGCTCTAAACATTTGGTTAAGTCCCTTGTGTCACTGGACTCGGATTCACTCATGAAATAGGGCAGAATGCCTTTGCATGGCTGAAGAATTCACGGTTTGTTTCCATGGGCAGTTAAATGTATTTTAGTTTTGACAGACTGCTTCCTGCTCTGGTGATCTGAGATCTCACACTGGTTATCAGACTCTTTACTCTCTGTACTGTAAGCATTAAGATTTCTCTGGTTACCATTTTTAGGAAGTACAGCAGACACAATATTGCAAAGGTCTTTTTTTGTTTTTCGTCTGAGGCCGTTCTCACTTCTTCACATGGAAAGACTGCTAGAGATGTGCTTCAGTTTTTACGTTTCTTTTATCATTAATGAAGATGATGAGTTTCACTAGGGTACATTCAAATAGGGGATCCTTTTATAAGTGTTTTCACTTGCTTTTTTGACCACGTTGTTCTTAAATGTCTCGAAACTAGTTTTAATTACGGTTGCTAACAGAACCTGTGCCTTGATTAGGTGCCTTTCTATCTACATGCAGGTATTATTTGTATTTGAACGGCCATACGTGTAAAAAAAATACTAACTCTTGAACCTTTATACAGAGCTTTCTGTAATGTCATGAGAATTTGTAGTGATTTTTAATTTTTAATTTGCTTGATTTCAACCTGTTCCAGCAACAAAAGCGCTACTGCGTTTGCGTTGGCTAGAAATAAAGGCGACTTAATTTCAAGTTCTGCTAGTGTTAACCCGCACTCACCAGGGAATATTCTTGAATTTTCTAAAGCCATTTTAATCCTTCTGCTTTTTAGATTTGCTGAGCATGTGAAAAACAACATGACTCTCAGGTCTGCGAAAAGAACAAGAGTTAACAGCGCTCAAACATATATCAGTGAAAGTGAGTGAATTTCAGGTGAAAACATTGAAACAAAGGGAGGAAACACCACCACCTGCTGGCTGCTGTGATTCATTGCTACACTGCAGTCAAATAGCAGATGAATCATATATGTGGTTTTTTTTTTTAGAAACCTTTTGTTTCAGCAAGTAGTAAATCTGTTCTAGTGTCGTTTTTTAGTCACAGTAGATGGCATTTTCTGTATCGTGTACGTTAATCGGGTACATTTAAGCTGAAATTCATACTCTTTCGTAATGCACACGTAGCATTAATTGCTGTAAGCCAATAGAAATGTATCAGTGTGGGTCCTGAGGGGATGTGCGCTTGTATACAGTTCTCTGGTAATGTAATCTCAGAGCTCGTCTGAATAATAGCAGCTGTGAGACAAAAAGCAGAAAGAAGCAGGGTAGTGTTAACGACTCTTTATCTCAGAAACGACTGCACTTCTGTGTACGGGATCAGAGCTGTCTAAACTCCACTCCACTGTGTGTGTGCAGGTGGATTTCTTATTAGTGTTGGTAATTGTGTGAAGGAAGATACTGCTGTATAGAGAAAATGGACCACCCTGAGAAAATGCAATGTGACGTTAGAGGGTGAAGCTTTTTTGCTCTTCTCTTTTAATTTTTCCATAATTATGTCCGCTTTAATTGTGGGCCGAGGTAACAGAAGTAACACTAACCAGCGTGCTTTTAAAACTTCTCCTGTCAGCAAGACAGTTGTGTGAGGTGAAGAGAGACTGGTAGGAAGTGTTTGTTTGTGCACAGAGATTCCATTAAAAAAAAAAAAACTCAAGATTTCTAAATTTTGTAGAATTTTTAAGTCAATTTGAAGAATTTCATGTGTGAAAATTTGTATGTTTTGATGTTTTTGTGTGGATGATCAAATCAATAAACCTTTTTTAATAAAATATAAATTAGTTATTACTTTGAGTGAAATCTATAAATTTTGATAAAATAATGATTTGGGCTATGATGGGCTGAAGTACAATATGTCACAAATTTATATATATATATATATATATATATATATATATATATATATAGGCTATATATGAAAATATACAGGCCACTGAACAAATATGAACATGTATATCCATCTGAACATAACCAAAGAGTATAGAAGTATATAGTTACTTCTATACTCTTTGGTTATGTTCAGATGTATATATACGAGTATATTTTGGAAAACAAAATCGCTGCTTTACATTTTATTTGGACGTTAGATATAAAAAAAATTAAAGTTGCTGACAAATAACTATAAAACGTGTGTGTGTGTGTGTGTCTATATATATATATATATATATATATATATCAAATATTAAAATCGCAGGGGCAGACAAGTCCTCGTCAGCTGCCCAGAGGTCGTCTCCATGGGAACTAATTTGAAAAACACTACTAAATGAAGCGCATTTTGAAGGTTGAAACAGCTGCGAATACATTTATTTGGGAAGTCGGCCACCATCAACCCACAGTCAAAGGAGTGAAGAAGCTGTGCGAACTTGGCCAGAAACCTGCAAAACTTTATTATTTTATGACTGTTTATTTCTTTAATGTTTTGATATTTTCCTCTCTCCGGTTACTGAATAAAGTGATATAACACTTCCAATTGCAAATATTCAACAGTTTGCACATATATTTTGGTCCCTCTTTTCATTCAGATTTTGTCATATAAAAACAAAATCTGTTTCGTATCATAATTGCCATTCAAATGACTAAAAATTTCATATTTCACAGATTACATCACACTACAATAAAGAAATATGTATACTTTGACAAAACAATTATTTTAAAAAGGGTCTTGTCCAAAATGCAGTATAGTACATGTTACTATGGTGAGATCTGTTTGACTGTCAAATGTCATTTTTCTTTTAAAATATCAAATTAATGACAGTTACAGGACTGAGCTCTCAAGAGGGTATTTAGTCACCTATTGTTTGTCACTGCAGTTAATAGCATGCATTATGAACTCATTTACGTACTAGTTACCTATATGGAACATTAGGCCATGACAATCTGCTTCCATATGAGAGGTAATCTAGAATTATATAGAAAAATACAACGATAGAAGATAACATATCTTTATTAAAACAAATCAGCTTTGGATGTATGAAATACAACTACAAAAAAAAAAAAAAAAAATGAATTGACAGGACATAACAGGTAAATACTTTTAAAAAACTGATTGTTTCTTGTATGACATTTTTCTCTGGATCCTGTTCTCTATGAGCGTGATAGCGCCGTTGCTTCTCAGCTGCAGTTAATGGCATGTTACTAACAACTGTAAAAGTGTATAACAAAGTAAGTGATGTTAATTCTATGCAAATAAGAGAAAATACAAAATAAGGTGCATAAGCATACAAATAAAAAAAATGATGCAGAAACATACAATGGTAACTATGTGCTTGATGCTCATATGCTGCTGACTCGTCGCTGGTTTTAGCTCAATAACACACAAAATAACCTTTATAAGTGTCTATGTCCCTGAGTTGTTGTCCTAATCCTTAAATTGCCTTTGAATGTTTTCCCCTACAAATAACAAATACACCATCTATGACCTAGGTATGCAGCTGGGCCGGAATCTATGCCCCCTATTGCTCTGGTATAGTAACAGGACTGATGATTTGATGGTAATATGCTAATTTCTAGCTAACAGGTCAATGTCAGAAAGGCACATGGTATGTATTATGAAAGGTTATTACTTCCAGATTTTGGTAATATCAGGATTAATAAATAAATGTTTATATGTACACTTCAAAAAATGTTAACAGGACTGATGTTGTATGCCGACCCCTCTCTAACAACCCTGATAAAACATGAAAAATATAATATTTAAGAAGAGAGAAACTTACCCTTGCTTACACTGAGGAAACCACTTGCTCTAAATTATGAAATGTCCATGAAATGATGTCACTTTTGGTTTGTACCATTATTTTATAGGCGGGTTTTGGTGTTAGTAACAGGACTGATATAAAATTGGGGGACAATAATAAAATTAATTATATTTCTAAGAATAAATATATATATATATAGTTAAAGAACTGTTTTTTTTTTCAAGAAATTATTTGTTAGGGACGCAAAAGGCACCGATTTCACGGAATCAGCCCCTGTGTTAACCAACAAGTAATATAATGCTCCATCGTGTAATTGCGCGTGTAGACAGCAGGTGGCACTGTAGACAAACAAGTCATGCGCACATTCTTCTTGGCCGAGTTACTGCAGAAATGGAAAGGTTGAACGAGTTCAAACAGCTGGAGGAGAAATTATGTGCAGAGGGAAGAGAATAGCCAGCCATGCGTGCTTAAAGCCAACCAGGAGAAAAGAGAAAGAAATATGACTGGAAAATGTATGTGTTTTGTGTGCATGCGTTTTCACCTGCTGTTTTTAAAGACGCCACCATCCTCACAGCTCTCTACACGGTCTCACAGTGTCAACATGCAAATACATATCGATATATCTTGGACAGAACAGAATGTTCGTTGACGGACAGCTCTTAAAGCGATAGTTAAATTAAATATGAAAATACTGTATTTGCTCAGCTATTTTGTTTCGAACCTGAATGGCTTGCTTTATTTTGTGTCTGTTTCATAAAAGGAGACTGTTTTATAATTTGGAACACGTTATTGTGTGTGTGTGTGTGTGTGTGTGTGTGTCTGAGTACAGGGTTATGAGGCACAAATGTGTATAATGACATAGGTATTACAGTGTGAAGATGGTTTATGAGGACACTTCCTTTCTTGTAAACCAGATGGCCTAAAATCATATTAAATTGTGCACTGCAGTCTGACCGCGAGCACCACCACAAACATCGAAAAAACAGGTTTGAATGCACTCCAACACATAAATTGGGGCAAATGGAATGCCAGCAGGGCATATATTTCAGTCTGTGTTTTGTGTGTTTTTGACACTAGAAACATCTAGTAGAGATTGCATATTCAGAGGCGCAGAAGTGGATGTCCAAGAAGCGGTTCCAGGATGTTGTTACCGGCTGCTCTCCTATTCCTGCGCTGGGCCATGCGAGTGTATGGATCCTGTCCTGTTGACCAGGTACTAGCTTATCTACTGCTCGCACAGGCTAATACAGGTGAAACATACATAGAAACACAATGCTATACCAGTTTTAAATCTCTCTTAAGCTGAGAACACACTACACAATTGTCATGCTTATTATGAATGGAATTTGGTATTGAAAACTGATCGTGCCCAGTCGGACCATGTCTGTTCCAGTTGGGCTCAGTTGCTGTGTGCAGATGTCAGAAAAAGTTGCATAGTGTGTGCTGTCTAAAGATTATAATCTTAGAATTCAAGAACCAATTGTTGCCAGTCGTCTTCACAAAGATTTTTTTAACACATTTAATATTTGGGACTGCCACCAGTGATTGTATGCAGTTATGCAATGAAGATGTGTTCACTGTCAAAATCATTTACGATTCATTTTGTAATTTTGTAATATCTTTTTTTCTTCATTACAAGAAAACTCTCGATTGTTTTTGTTGTGATTTATTTATTTATTGTCTTTCTTTTAATTCATCAGTTAACTGCAAATTTTTTAACTGCAAAACATTTTTTTTTTCTGCAAAGTATAAACTAGCCAATAAATTGGCAGTGATTTCTCTCATTTTAAAGATTATAAAGAAATGTTTTATTTTGATCTGCAGTCTTAATAAAAGGCCTATATATAGACTAAAGGCTAATTCCATTTTTCGGAACCTTAAACCTCTTAAAATTTGTTATCAAGAATTTTAAATCAACTTAACAAATCGGTTAGGCTAACAAATTTTCTTCATAACGAATATATGAACATAATGAACAGTATTGTTCTATTCTTCAATACTAAGTTTTCATAAAGAAATCATAAATCAGTAATATGATTATATAAAATTATTATATATTTTTTACTGTCTTTTTGGCGTTGCGTATCATGCTGCGTAAACAGAAAACTATATCTGCATTTGTGATGGGAGAAACAATAAACAACGAGTCTGCCCTACACTGCTCAAAACTCGCGTTTGAATCATCATTGGCAAATTATTTGAATATAAAAAACGTACTTACAGATAGTGAGTCAGAAGCGGCAGACTGTCTTTGCAAAGTTAGAACTGCCCCACTTTATAGAAACAGCCTTTGTGCCACAGACGCATCGTAGGCTACTGTTTCAGGAAACAGTCCTCATCCTCCATAAAATGTGTGGCACACACAAATATTTGTGCAGATTTCTAGTTATGTCTTCTTTTGGACCACCAAAGAAAGTAGTTTCACTTTCACAATGAAACATACAGTGTCTCCACAAAATGGTAGCTGTGATAACTCTGAGAATAAAAGTTACACCTTCTTTCTTTGCATGAACATTTGGGCAGCGTTATGCAAATCATCCCACTTAGTGATGTAGACGTGGGGGCTTGTTTGAATGAGCCATTTAAGGGGCGTGTGGTTGACTCTTAACTTTTATAAAAAATATTTCTTTGGATTCAAGATTTTAGTCTTTGCAACCTTACAGATCTTCATTATGCACCATACATACAGCTTAACATGCAAGAGAAAGGAAAATGTGAAATCTCATCATATGACCCCTTTAAGATCCATTAGATTTAAAGCCACAGGTAGACTTCACAGTTTGGTTCACTTTCTCAACCTCTCTGGAGGCTGGCAGCCAATAACTTCCACTTCAGGAGAGAATGGAAACAAATGTTTGCTAAAATCGGAGGCTGGCAGAGAGCCCTGTTAACTTCCTGTGGGATGGTCTATTGGTGGGCTCAAGGGCGGTGCTTGGACATGAACTGTAGAGAGAGACAATTGTTATGTAATTCAGGATGTGGCAGACTGGTCATGCAGATGTGTACTGTCTGAGTAAAAAACTCTTACATTGAAAGCTCTTTGTCATGAGCTGCAACTCTGTTTCTGTGAAGAGAAACTGTGCATTAAAATGCATCTGGTATTAATAAACAACCTCACTGTATAACACGTATAGTGCATCTACTTAACAGCTGTTATAAAATATGCCTGCCCTGCATTTTTTATGTAAAACAGGTAATGTGCAAACATAATAAGATTCAGACAACAACCTAATTAAGCAAAATGATTAAAGTATACAGTAAATAAAAATAGTCAGTAAAAACCTTTATAAGAATCAATACTATAATTCAGCAAGAATGTACTAAATTGTTCAAAAGTGAGATTAAAGACATTTATGTTACAAAATATTTCCTTTTCAAACAAATGCTGTTCTGTGAACTTTATGTGTGTATATATATATATATATATATATATATATATATATATATATATATATATATATATATATATATATATATATATATATATAACAGCAGCTTTGCTGATCATTTGACTTCTTTTAAAACCATTTTAAAAAAATTATTACAAAACTGCAGAACATTCATAAATTAAAGTTTTTAATTCAAATAAATGTTGTTTTCCTTTTAATTATATTATAATGAATTAAATTATAAAAACGTATTATTATTTAATTATTACATTTTATAAAAACCCTTAAATCTTTTATGGTAATTAAAAGTATGCAGGGTGGTTTTTCGTCTGTGCATATTAAGAATAAAAGTTTTTAAAGACTGAAATATAGCTTTGTCTTCATGGATTTACACTTGCACTCATCTTCTCACAACTAGAGAGACTGCAGACAAGATGACATTTCCAGTAAGTGAATATAGTGAGCAGCTGATGCTCACTAGATTTTTTGGTGGATTCAGTGGATTTCTTGGGAGTGAACATGGAATGGTTTTGATGATGACAATGGCCCTAGGAATGGCCAACTCCCTGGGCACTGCACTGTTGAATAAGGGAGCGGATTGAGACACACCCCTGATAATTAAGCTTCTATGTGGATAGATGCGATGCGTTGTATGCTGAGAATTCACAGTGGCTGCTTTCATCTTCTGTTGACAGAGAAGCAATCCAGACAGGAATCTTTAAAACACTGGAAGAAAGAACTTCTAATAGCTAGGCTCACTTAAATTCAAGAGGCATCAAGAAACTCTTGTTCATTACTTTTGTTGATGTGTGTTTAGGTTTAGGTTCTCTCTCCCAGGCACATGAGTATCTGTCTAAGGCCCAGTGGACAGTAGTGAAAAGACCAGGCTGCAGTCACACTGTCCTTCATCAGCTACACAGAACCCTGGTCCGCCTGCATGCTGCCATGGGAAAATACACATCTGCTCTCCCTCTCTTTGCCAATGACGTGAGTCCTAAAACATGTGGAACACTGTTATTGGATTGCATGTACATAATTATCTGCTATGACTCATTGCTGATGTGTGTCTGTTGTGTAATATATATTAGTATATTGTTAAGAATATTGCAAGGCCCTTTGAAATATGTAATTCTGATTGGTCAATTGGGGCGTACTGGCATTTATAAATGTACCAAATTTTTATTAAATGATTTATTAATCTGTGTATTAACTGTACATAACTGACTATATGTATTTTTTTTTCTATGTGTAGGTGTACTATACCAGTGAGATGTTTGGTTTGGGCAGCACAGAGATGACTGGAGGTTATTTCCTTATGGCTGATGTGTTTCTGAAGCAGAACAAGCCTGACATTGCCCATTCGCTCTGTAGGCAAACCCACCATCAGCACACATTGAGACATCTGTCTCTGTGAAATATCTTTCATTGTATTGTGTGCGGGTGTACAGGTGGCAAATTCATGGCACGCTCACTTGTGTAAGCTGATGGATGGGATCAGTTGGAGCTGCACTCAACCAGAGTGTTTTGGTGAGTGGCATAAAGACAGTTAACCTCCACAAATCTGCAATTTAATTTTCTGAACACCCCACAGCATTAATGACATATTTAACTTCCTGAAAAACATATTTTCCCACCTCAGGTATCAAATCCCTATTATTATTGGTCATTATTTTAAGATATGGGCACTATTAATCTTCAACCCTGTTATGGACCCTATGGAGCTTTCTGAATATGATCATAAAATGTATTTGTTATGAAATCCACATTTTCCTGTTAATCAGATGTCCTCACACTACCTCAGTATTTCCAAATATAAAATTACACAAAATCTCACAGTTTTGATACTAAAGCCTGAAATTGAATTTTGTGTGACATCAACCTCATAATGTTTGATCAAAGAAGTGGGTAAACTTCAGAAGTTGAACTAAAATCAGTTTTCTTATAATTGCATTGAACATTTCAGAGTTCAACAAGCATTAAATCATTTTTTCATAAACTTTTGGTGTGACGGGGTTGAGACTAGGATAACAGGGTTGAAGATGGTCATGGGGTTGAAGAGACAAATAGAACTTAACATGTCAATAGTTGTTTTTTACTCCAATTCACTGTAAGATTTTCTATAAACGCTGTATTTCATTATGTGACCAAGAAAGACAACAGATATAAATTTGCAACTGAACGGCGTTTTATTAACCCGACTGCAGTTAAACAACAATAACATAGCATACATTAGAAGATAATAAACTGACTCAATAGGTCATGATAAATAAAACATATAACTTGTGTGGCATTCAATATATGGCCCACACCTCTTTCAAGAGCTCTACATAAAATAAAGAACACAGGCTCTGGTTTTAAACCAACATACAACAAGCCTGTATAGTGCATCCAGAAGGTATTCACAGCGCTCCACTTTTTCATAACAACAATTTGTTATGTTTCAACCTTGTTCCAAAATGGATTTAATAATTTTCCACAAAATTCTTAAAACAATACCCCATAATGTCAATGTGAAAGAAGTTTGTTTGAAATCTTTGCTAATTTATAAAAAAAAAAAAAAAAATCACAATGTACATAAGTATTCACAGCCTTTGCCATGATACTCCGAATTGACCTCAGGTGCATCCTGTTTCAACTGATCATCCTTGAGATGTTTCTACAACTTGTTTCGAGTCGACCTGTGGTCAATTGAGTTGATTGGACTTGATTTGGAAAGGCAAACACCTGTCTATAGAAGGTCCCACAGGTAACAGTGCATGTCAGAGCACAAACCAAGCCATGAAGTCCAAGGCATTGTCTGTATACCTCAGAGACAGGATTGTATCAGGGTACAAATCTGAGAGATGGAGAGCTCTGAAAACTGATGCACTGACACTACCTTTCCAACTTGGTTCACCTTGTCATTATGTGGCATTGTTTGTTGAATTTACTGAACACTGAGATATGAAAATCTAGGAAGAACACAAACACACAGCTTTGACATGGACATTACTACATTCAACATATGCATGTGGGATAAGATACTTGATCAAATATAATAATTATAATAAATAACGGCCCCTGCCCTAAATGTAGTGAATAACAGGAGAGCACATGGTATGCATGATATTAAGAAATTATCTATATTGTTAAAATAAAAAAAGGATAATTTTCACAAGTAATCATTTTCTATCTTTATTTGATGTAATTAAGATGTAATGAGTCATTAAGCTTGACAATCACAATATCACAATATAATTTATGTTATAGTTATAAAAGAAGTTAACTTGCCTATGTCTGCTGACTCTGCTCACAATGTTGTTCAGAAGAGTTGTATGGTGTCACTTCCTATTAATGATGTTACGTAAGGATCAGTTCATTATTTTTATGGGGCGAGAATGATTGTGTAATGGGGTTGAGGGGTTACTGAGGTAGCACTGCCAGATGCAGTTAGAAATTTACTAAAAACAAGCCCATCGCAAGACATCTGAAAGGGGGGGGGCACCTGGGGTGGACATAAAAATTTCGGTTGGGGGTGGGTGTTCTGGTGCCACCCCTGGCCTCCACGTAGACATGCAACTGTTTATTGTCCAAAGATACATTAAATGAATCACTTACAGTAGAATGTAGAATATTACAAAAGATTTTTGTCAAATGGATGCTGTTGTTAAGCATTTTCTATTTATTAAAGAACCCTGGAAACCCTGGCTTCCACCAAAATCATCTGTTTTAAACATTGATAATAATAAGAAATGAGTCTTGAGCACCAAATCATATTAGAATCATATTACAATGATTTGCAGAAAGCTTTGCTGTCACAGTAAAAGATTAGATTTAGAATCTCTTCAAATAGAAAACAGTTATTTACAATTTTATGAATTGCAGTTGTTGTTTATTTAAAGGGGGACTTGGGAACGTTTTACTCTTCTCTCCAAAACTGTCCATAGTGTTTTGATAATATTCATTCAGAGAATTGAACTGGCCAGGGCAGATGTTAAAATTCACCCTGGTGCTCCAAATATTCAGGTTTTAAGATCATGACAATATTGTTCTTGTTTTTGTTTTTTGCATTTTAGCATTGGTGTGTTTTAGCTTTTTCATGAATGCCGGCTTTGTGAAGTTCTCTGTGGTGCGTTTTGGTGGAAATACTGTCTTCAGTTGTGCATACTGAGGTTTGCTGTCACTTTGCAGAAGTAATTCTATGTTGTTTCGACACAGACCTTCTCAATGTTGACCGTCCCTATCATGCATTTTCTGTTTCTGCCCACTGTTCTTCTTCTCTAATGAAGTCTTGCTGTCCTTTGTGTATGCATTCATAATGAAAAAGACTGTTGTTCCTAAAACAATTGGGCCATTAAGTTTACAGACGCTCCTGTTAAACAGGCTCCCATGATTCTCACTCACTTCACAGATGGCTTTTAATATAGATATATTAAAAATAATTCAAATTAATAAATTCATGTCTATAACACTTTGAACTTGCAAATAAAAACTATATTTTAATATGTTATCTATATACATTTAAATTGTTTATGGTAGCATGAAATGTCACATCTGTATGGTGTGGATTTCATTTATCAATCTATTATAGCAGCCTGTACAGTCATGATTGTATGTATTGTGTATTGTTTGTAGTTCGTATGAGGTTAGCTTTATAATTAGAGCCACGAGGTTGTGTCCTAGAGCAAAACCTAGTTCATTCCACTGATAACTGAGATCAAACATGACACAGCCGAGAGTACGTGCTGCGCTTCTGCCCTAGTTCTCTCTCTAAGCCTATTAACCACAGCGGTGTTTTGGCTAAGTCTTACAGTGACGTGGCTGGCTTTGCTCAGTGAGGCTGGCTTGCTGGTCAGTACGCTTGATCCTTCCTGCTCTCTGGCCTCATGCTGACTGACCCGAGGTCAGTAGACTGGCGCCGGTTCCGCCCTCTGGCCAGCCACATCATATTATAACTTCTGACCAGATGACTCTATAGCAGGAAACAGCTCAGCCGGCCTTGCTCTGCATGTCCTAGTGGATGTGACTGCACAGAGCAACAACAACAAGCATGACCTGGTATCAATCAGGGACACAGACTAGCCAGTTTTATTCTCTTTTCTCTGTAGGGCAGACAGTCATTTCATGCAGTGCTCAGTGAAGCCCAACACCAAACTATTTTCATTGTTCAGTCAAGCAACTCAGTCACTATTTAGAATAGTTTAATTTGCTGACAATTGGTAATGTATTCTCAGCATTATTATTCTTACTTAGTTAATAAATGAATTAATTTAATGTTAAATCTGCGTAATGTTAATTTTTAATAACAATGTTTATTTATAAAAAAACACTATTGTTTGTTTGGAATGCATGAACTTTAATTTTAGAAAATAACAAATAAACTGATATAACCAAACACTTATAAATTATTGAAATGTTATTACAATTTTAAATATTATTTATTTTATGAACATGGCAAAGCTGAATTTACAAGTCACATAATATGCTGATTTGCTGCTCAAGAAACAGTTCTTATTAGTTCAAAACTTGTTTTCTTGGAAACCTAATGCTTCTCCTAATAAACCAAGCTGGCATGGTTATCAGCCAACTCAGATGATCATAAGGAATAAGAATATATTTCAAAACACTAGATAGTGGATCACGTTGCTGAATATCTCCTAGAGATTATTCAACAGAATTCATCATTCAGCCTCAGATAGATCTGGTTTCTCAGAATCCAACTGCTGCACTCACCTGTGACTATTATAGCTGACTTGATCTTCCTCTTTTGTTTGTAGATGAGGCCCGGTGTGTGGAGGCTGATCGGTTGTTGAGATGTATGTTAGAGTTTGAGGAACAGTGTTTGTAGATGAGGCCCGGTGCGTGGAGGCTGATCGGTTGTTGAGATGTATGTTAGAGTTTGAGGAACAGTGTTCGTAGATGAGGCCCGGTGCGTGGAGGCTGATCGGTTGTTGAGATGTATGTTAGAGTTTGAGGAACAGTGTTTGTAGATGAGGCCCGGTGCGTGGAGGCTGATCGGTTGTTGAGATGTATGTTAGAGTTTGAGGAACAGTGTTTGTAGATGAGGCCCGGTGCGCGGAGGCTGATCGGTTGTTGAGATGTATGTTAGAGTTTGAGGAACAGTGTTTGTAGATGAGGCCCGGTGCGTGGAGGCTGATCGGTTGTTGAGATGTATGTTAGAGTTTGAGGAACAGTGTTTGTAGATGAGGCCCGGTGTGTGGAGGTTGGTGAATCGGTTGTTGAGATGTATGTTAGAGTTTGAGGAACAGTGTTTGTAGATGAGGCCCGGTGCGCGGAGGCTGATCGGTTGTTGAGATGTATGTTAGAGTTTGAGGAACAGTGTTTGTAGATGAGGCCCGGTGTGTGGAGGTTGGTGAATCGGTTGTTGAGATGTATGTTAGAGTTTGAGGAACAGTGTTTGTAGATGAGGCCCGGTGCGTGGAGGCTGATCGGTTGTAGAGATGTATGTTAGAGTTTGAGGAACAGTGTTTGTAGATGAGGCCCGGTGCGTGGAGGCTGATCGGTTGTTGAGATGTATGTTAGAGTTTGAGGAACAGTGTTTGTAGATGAGGCCCGGTGCGTGGAGGCTGATCGGTTGTTGAGATGTATGTTAGAGTTTGAGGAACAGTGTTTGTAGATGAGGCCCGGTGCGTGGAGGCTGATCGGTTGTTGAGATGTATGTTAGAGTTTGAGGAACAGTGTTTGTAGATGAGGCCCGGTGCGCGGAGGCTGATCGGTTGTTGAGATGTATGTTAGAGTTTGAGGAACAGTGTTTGTAGATGAGGCCCGGTGCGTGGAGGCTGATCGGTTGTTGAGATGTATGTTAGAGTTTGAGGAACAGTGTTTGTAGATGAGGCCCGGTGTGTGGAGGTTGGTGAATCGGTTGTTGAGATGTATGTTAGAGTTTGAGGAACAGTGTTTGTAGATGAGGCCCGGTGCGCGGAGGCTGATCGGTTGTTGAGATGTATGTTAGAGTTTGAGGAACAGTGTTTGTAGATGAGGCCCGGTGTGTGGAGGTTGGTGAATCGGTTGTTGAGATGTATGTTAGAGTTTGAGGAACAGTGTTTGTAGATGAGGCCCGGTGCGTGGAGGCTGATCGGTTGTTGAGATGTATGTTAGAGTTTGAGGAACAGTGTTTGTAGATGAGGCCCGGTGCGTGGAGGCTGATCGGTTGTTGAGATGTATGTTAGAGTTTGAGGAACAGTGTTTGTAGATGAGGCCCGGTGCGTGGAGGCTGATCGGTTGTTGAGATGTATGTTAGAGTTTGAGGAACAGTGTTTGTAGATGAGGCCCGGTGCGTGGAGGCTGATCGGTTGTTGAGATGTATGTTAGAGTTTGAGGAACAGTGTTCGTAGATGAGGCCCGGTGTGTGGAGGCTGATCGGTTGTAGAGATGTATGTTAGAGTTTGAGGAACAGTGTTTGTAGATGAGGCCCGGTGCGTGGAGGCTGATCGGTTGTTGAGATGTATGTTAGAGTTTGAGGAACAGTGTTTGTAGATGAGGCCCGGTGCGTGGAGGCTGATCGGTTGTTGAGATGTATGTTAGAGTTTGAGGAACAGTGTTCGTAGATGAGGCCCGGTGTGTGGAGGCTGATCGGTTGTTGAGATGTATGTTAGAGTTTGAGGAACAGTGTTCGTAGATGAGGCCCGGTGCGTGGAGGCTGATCGGTTGTTGAGATGTATGTTAGAGTTTGAGGAACAGTGTTCGTAGATGAGGCCCGGTGTGTGGAGGCTGATCGGTTGTTGAGATGTATGTTAGAGTTTGAGGAACAGTGTTCGTAGATGAGGCCCGGTGCGTGGAGGCTGATCGGTTGTTGAGATGTATGTTAGAGTTTGAGGAACAGTGTTCGTAGATGAGGCCCGGTGCGTGGAGGCTGATCGGTTGTTGAGATGTATGTTAGAGTTTGAGGAACAGTGTTTGTAGATGAGGCCCGGTGCGTGGAGGCTGATCGGTTGTTGAGATGTATGTTAGAGTTTGAGGAACAGTGTTTGTAGATGAGGCCCGGTGCGTGGAGGCTGATCGGTTGTTGAGATGTATGTTAGAGTTTGAGGAACAGTGTTTGTAGATGAGGCCCGGTGTGTGGAGGTTGGTGAATCGGTTGTTGAGATGTATGTTAGAGTTTGAGGAACAGTGTTTGTAGATGAGGCCCAGTGTGTGGAGGCTGATCGGTTGTTGAGATGTATGTTAGAGTTTGAGGAACAGTGTTTGTAGATGAGGCCCGGTGCGTGGAGGCTGATCGGTTGTTGAGATGTATGTTAGAGTTTGAGGAACAGTGTTTGTAGATGAGGCCCGGTGCGTGGAGGCTGATCGGTTGTAGAGATGTATGTTAGAGTTTGAGGAACAGTGTTTGTAGATGAGGCCCGGTGCGTGGAGGCTGATCGGTTGTTGAGATGTATGTTAGAGTTTGAGGAACAGTGTTTGTAGATGAGGCCCGGTGTGTGGAGGCTGATCGGTTGTTGAGATGTATGTTAGAGTTTGAGGAACAGTGTTTGTAGATGAGGCCCGGTGCGTGGAGGCTGATCGGTTGTTGAGATGTATGTTAGAGTTTGAGGAACAGTGTTTGTAGATGAGGCCCGGTGCGTGGAGGCTGATCGGTTGTTGAGATGTATGTTAGAGTTTGAGGAACAGTGTTTGTAGATGAGGCCCGGTGTGTGGAGGCTGATCGGTTGTTGAGATGTATGTTAGAGTTTGAGGAACAGTGTTTGTAGATGAGGCCCGGTGCGTGGAGGTTGGTTGTTCGGTTGTTGAGATGTATGTTAGAGTTTGAGGAACAGTGTTTGTAGATGAGGCCCGGTGCGTGGAGGCTGATCGGTTGTTGAGATGTATGTTAGAGTTTGAGGAACAGTGTGTGAACCCTCGCCCTGACCAGTCAGCCATGTTGGCTCATTCTCTGGATATGCTCTGGTGGTTACTATGCAACAACTACATCAAGGTAAACAATAAAGTTTGACTAATTAAAGTATTCAATTCAGACACTTCATGAGATACATTTACAGTATGCTCCTGAATTCAACACTCATCTCCTCAACAGTACCCAGCTAATCCAAATCATAGTAAATATGATCGTTGAATTGAATGCTGAAATGGAACATTTGAATTCCATTGACTTGTATGGAGTTGAGCTGTGAACATGTTTCATCAAGTGCTTTTGACTTCAGTGCAGATTAACACTAAAGACTAAAGCCATGATGGAAATTGACAGTCTGACTGTTCCATTGCTATTCTGGTTGTAATGGGATTCTCTTTTAAGATTCCTCCTACATCCCCCTACTACAGCTTAAATCCTCTGTTCTAATCGCACGCTTGTTCAGCCTCCCAGCTCTCATATCAAACTACAACGAAACTCCCTGATTTATCACTTCACAGCTCCTGAGCTCTTATACCAAACTGTTAATATCCCAATATTCATTCAGCAACACTATACTCCCTAAATTAAACAGCTAAACTTGCCACACCATCATTTAAATAGGTGATATTGTTTAGCAAATTTTCTGTTTAGAAACTAGATTGTTTGGTATATATTCCTTTTATTTTAGTGTATGTAGGCTTTGGAGTATGAGAAGGCGGCTGAGGTGTTGATCCAGGAGTTAAATGAGCAAAACACACTGAGAGTCAATCCATAATCTACTACAACATGCTGAAAAACACTTGGAACGAGACTGGCCAATAACCTACCAAATACAAAAAATCAAAAAGGACCCCAATATACAGCACAGCAACAGTGTTTTTACAACGTACGGTGTTCATATTCATTAATTCTATGGATAGTAGGAGATGTTGTTTAATTAAGATGAGGTCACATTTGCGAAATTTTCTCAATAGCGATGTATGATGCATAGCTTACACTCAAGTTACTTTAAAACCAAGCAGCTTTCTCTTGGTCAGCGTGGTTAATTTGTGACCAACTCAGCCCAAATGTGTGGATTCCTGTTAAAATGACTGGATTGAGCCTGCGAAAATTTGCAGAACAACAGTAAATGTGACCACACTTTTTTTAGTGAGGTAGACTACAGCAAAAGATCAGGGAAGAAGGCCTGTCAACTGTGACGTGAGAAAAATAGACAAGCTGACACCGCTTCACATTCTGGACATTTTTAAAATGTCTTTATTGGTATTATTACGTAATAACACATAACATCAACGTTAGCGTTCTATCACTAGTTATTTCTTGTTTTAAAATATACAACATTGCTTGGTTTTTTGGCATTTAGGTTCCCACTAAAAAAAAAAAAACAAGAGGCAATGAAATGAACATGGAGTCTTCAAAACATTTCCCTTTTCCATAACAGAGAGCTAAGTGTTCATAAGCAGCAACTGTTGTTTTTCATCTTTAGTTAGGCGATGCTAGTTAATTGCCAACTCAAGTCGGAGGGGTATAGTGGTACCTTAACAATCCAATTCAGCATACCTTCATATTGACAAGTGAAAAATCTGATGCTATTGTAGCTCTCAGTTCAGATGCAAGTCATGGGAGTTTGACCTCTCCATTCTGAATTTGCATTTTATTAAGCGTTAGGGCAGAAAATACTTCCTGTTTTGTCCTAGAAGTGGAGGCAGAGCTTGAAAGAGTTTGACAACCATATGGTATGTTATCGCAAACACCAAAAAGTGTAGAGTTTACAGGGACACTTGTTCTTGTGTGGGAAGAGGTGGAGGGTGCAAGTCTCTGGTTGCATGGAATGATGGAACACATCACACATAAGACAGCAAATCACAACGCTTGAGAGGGAGATGTGAGAAGAGTGTGTGTGTGTGTGCATCTCAGGTGGTCAATGGCTGTTCAGTCCAACTCACACCAAAACCCTTTGTCACATCTTTCCCAAGCAAGATTAGCGCTTATAAACAGGTTTTCTTTTTTTCTCAAAAAAAGAAACAAAAAAAATTATAAATTAGGAAAACAAAAGACAATAGAACACTAAATATTATAAAACAAAAAAAGAAAAGATTGCATGTAACCGTCAGGTCTCACAGCATCTGTTTCTTAATATTTTATAATGCTTTGTCCTTTTGTTTATTGATACACATAGGCAGGACTGTCTAGCATGAATGTGTCACGTTTCCAAGGAGAGGAATTTGATCAAGGCTGCTTCCCTGAGTTGACACTAAATTTCAAATCTATATTGAATCTTAAATGTAAATGACTTTTCATCTAAAGTCCGGACTCAAGTTTAATTAATCTAAACTATGACGTCTATCACTGTAAACCATTCTGAGCTGGTATGGATTGTGAGCTTGGTCCACTTTAGGTTTGCTGTTTGGTATCTTTAAGACTCGATGTGAATTTCATTACATGCAAATGTGCTGAAGTTAAGAATTTGTGGATTTTGAGAAACCCAGATAGAAAAAGGGACATGAATAGAGTTGCTTAAGTTTAAATAGAAGAATTAGACTTATGAGAAATGTGTGCTATTACTAGAGTACAACAAATAGATGTCAATTTAGCTCAAGTCAATACAGTTCCTGGTTCTCTTTCAGGTAATCATTGGCTTTTAGACCACTGGGCTGAATTAAGAGCAGATGTAGCACCCATTTGAGTTGACATTTCAGTTTTATTGTTGCAATACAAACAAATCGTTGAAGACAAATAGCTTATTCATCATCAGCGCTTAGTGTTGGCAAATCGTTCAGCCCCTTGTGGTAAAAACATTAGTATTTAAAAGTCTATTTGCTCTATTTCTATGCAACTCACTGTTTAGACTCTAATGTGTGGGAAATTTCCTTTGGGGTGGCAGACATGCAGATTGGCAAGTGGTCATTAGCAGATTTGCGTAGTAGACATTGGAAAAAGTAGCTCAGCAAGTTTTTCCGTTCTCAATATCTTCCATACTATTGATCCGAAAGTTTAAAATGGGGGACTTTTAAAATGGCTGCCTCGTTCACAGAATTACCTGACAGAAGATGCCTGTGAGAATAAAGTTCCTATGGGCCAAATCCTCACTTACACATTACGGAAGGTAATTCAAAATGGGTCCCACATCAGTCATTCAGTTTTACAGACACCAGCAAAGCAAATGAAACCTTTACGCTTGTCTGATCAGCAGTAATTCATTTACTACAGGCAGCCACAGCAACAGACTAAAACAACTCATTCATTCTTTTTAAAAGAGATGGGATGGATGAGAATATTCACAGCTTTCCAGTTTTTGTTCTTGCTGACCCTCTATGGGTCTGTCTATGTGGGCTTTTGAGGGCAGGGAGGAATGTGCCTTTGTATCCTGGTGGGCAGTTGAAATTTGGGTCCATTTTGGTTTCCTCTTTCTCGCCCCACACATTCAATGCATTATACCTTCAGCCAGGCCTTACCACAAAGTTTGTAACAGACAAAATTCATTCATTCTCTCTCTATAATACAGACTTTAATATTTTCTCAAGTGTATGTAAGTATGTGTGTACCCTAACCCACAGTATGTATATCAGAATCCAGTTGATGGAAGCTGAAAGGTTAAATTTGGGAATCATGTCCTGGTAAAACCACTCTACAGTGCATGCACCCTCAAATTACAGTGGCAAACGCATATTCAGCTGCTGCACTACAGCCAGGCAGGAGTGTACACCATCTAGTGCACTTCCAACTGCACTGAATGCCTGTATAATTCTATAGTCTGTGAATGGAGATGAAACATCAGGGGAGCAGCCTCAGATGGGGGTTTACAGGGAGGGTTAGTATGATTACACGTGTGCATCTGAATGAATAATGTCCACTTCAGTATGTGTCGCTCTTTGATGTTTGTGTATATCTGTGTGTGTGTGTGTTTGTGGCTGTAATTCCAGCTCACTCAGTCAACAGTTTTATCTCACTCGCAAGAAGGGAGTTGATATTGTAGGTGGGATCTGCGGTGACAGGAGCGGGGCCTGTTTCGGTTAGATCCGCCTCGCTCTCGCTGGAGGTGGAGCTTGTGCTCATGGCAGAGACGCCGGTAGTGCCAGGCGGGCAGATCTCATTGGGAATACACACCTCTGTGGGGATTATCACCTCGGTCGGGATACAGACCTCAGTCTCGCTGCTGGTCTCGCTGGTGCTGGAGACCACGGAGAGCAGCGACATCTTCCTGCTAAGGCGGCTTGGCAGGAGGGAGAGGGCGTAGTCGGCCACGATGCCCGCCACGTCCATCCCGCAAGCCTGGTCGAATGCTATGAAGCCCACGTTAGCATTGGCCTCGCACACCACGAAGGAACCATCGTTTAGCTGCAGCAGGTCAATTCCACAGACGTCCATCCCCAAAATATTGCACACCTGCACTGCCAGCTGTTTCCCCTGCTCACTGAGTGGGCACATCATTCCCACTCCACCTAGAAAAGAAAAAAAAGTAAGTCTCATTATATATATATATATATATATATATATATAATTTTTTTTTACTGTATATAAACTGTACTAATATAATGAATTTTACATAAAGTCAAACATTTTAGGCGAGGTGAGTGTGCAAATGCGTACCAAGTGAGCAGTTGCTCTGCATGCGTCCGTCGGTAGAGCAGCGCAGCATAGAGCCGATCACTCTCCCTCCGACTAGAACCACTCGCACATCCCGTCCATGACTCTCCTTCACATACTCCTGAAACAGGTATGGGGCGTCATGGCGAATCAGATGACACAGGTCTGAGAGGTGCTGCTTGTCCCGGGCCAGGAACACTGCTTTACCTGTACAGATCAAAAATGTGACGCCATTAAAGACCAACTCTGTCCAAGTGCAAATTTATTAGTAGTGAGGTTTTACCAGTAAAAAATTAAACAAAACTTGACTTGCTCTACAATTCTCAATTCATTTTAGGAACTGCTGAAACAACATGTGTCTTCTGCTACTTCAGGAAGTTATGCAGTATGTAAGTTTCAAAGAGTCACTGCCAAAGGGTCAACTGATGATTAATTTTATCTGCATAGCAACCAAACAGAACAGGAAGAACCTTTAACAGACTAGGGTTAAATGCATGAACCTTCATGTGATGACAATCACATAAATTAGGGTCAAATTCATCCCTTTCACATAATAAGAAATACACAGCCAGGTGTAGCAGCATGTTTTTGGACATGCAGAATGTCCTACTTGTTTTCAGTGAACAAAAGGAAGAAGAGAAATAAATAATTGCCATCTAACAGATTCAACAAGATGCTAAAGACACTAAATGCAGGGAGAGCAACCAGGGGTTAAGTGTCTCGCTCAAGGCTACAAAGGTGATACAGCAGGGCCATGGACTCTCCAGATGTTTAACTATCCGGCTGCTACTACCCCACCCAATTCCCCATGGGTCCGAAGAAACCTTTAAAAAAAAAATATTCACAGCATGACAAAGGTCAACATTGTGTGCAATGTTTTATTTCCATCTGTAGTTCATCGATCTGATAACCTTTTTAACAAAGGTTTGACTGAAATGTGTGCGCACAAGTCCTGCTTTACATAACCAGTGTTCCCATACCTTTAACCAATAATTTCCATGACTTTCCCAGTTTATGGTCACTACTAGATATGGATTTAAAAAAGATAAGAGAGAGACGAGGGAAAAATTTATTTCTAGCCTATCAAGGTTTAAGAAAGAAAACATTGAACTAGAAAAAAAACCCTGAAACATTCACTAAGTGAAATTATTAGTGACTATTACGGTAATAAAATTGAATGTGAATTGTGATACTATTTTAGTTATCCATTAATAGATTTGTAACAATAAAAATACAAATTAATATTCTATTGTAAATTAACAGGACAATAAATTCCATTGTAATTGTATTAAACAATTTTCAGGTTCCACAAGTTCAAGTCATGATGCAATGCACAATTTCACAACTCCACAGATCGGCACATGCATGAACCTGCAGAATTCTGAACCGGCATGCACAGCTTGATTGAGCTGATTTGGGAGAATCTTTTAGCACAAAAATAAAATATTAATACTGTAATTAATACATTACATCATGAGGTAATGACATTGTTCAATCATTTTCTTCACGTTTGGCCGCTGGTCTTGGAATCAAAGCAAGTTCTAATACGACTGAGTTCTTTCAGAGCCTTTTGTGTGATTCTGCAAGATTGCAGCAACTACCATTAAAAAAAAAAAGCAGTTGAAAAGAAAATGATGCTTTCAGCACACACACCTTAAATGTGCTTGAAAAAACAGTGCAGGACAAAATGCCTTATGTGCACTGTGAGAGAGAAAGAAAGACTACCTTTTGTTTTACCTTTTTTTTTAAGGTAAAAGATGATTCTAAGTAGGGGTTGAATGACTTCAGAAGTTTATGTGATTAAAGCGGAGTTGACATCAACTTGTTGCTGATTAAAAGTAATTATACGAACAAATAAGCCTGAACCTGTAGCTGAGACTCAAACAGCTTGTGCACAGTTATGGCATATGACACAGCACTGCACACATGGCTACTGCTCCCATGACAGCTCATTTTTAACAAAGCTTTTGTCTTTGGGTTATTATATTTCTCACAAATTTCTGCTTGTTCAAAATCAGATATTAGTGAGAGCGATTGTCTGTAGGGCTGCAACAAACCATTATTTTGATAATTGATTAATCTAACGATTATTAGACCGATTAGTCAACTAACCATTGCTTATTCAACTTGTAATAATTAGACATTTATTGATTATTCAGCTTTTATCATTTGTTAAAATATACCAATTCTAACAAATAAATTAAGGTAATACTTCAGCTATTATGTAATTACAATTAATTTATACAAATAAATATATTTGGTACACAAAATGAGATGAGAGAGAGAGAAACACTGCAATTTCGTAAACATAGTTGCCTAATGTATTTGTTGGTCAGAGTGATCTCTGGTTGCAGGTTGGAGATAAGACACCATTTTTGTTATCTGTCAGTTTCCTATTTTTGTTTCCGCCTGTTAAAACAAATATCATACCAGGGCTGTACATTGCCTTTTTTGTTATAGATATTGAATGTTTTTACATTAATACTCTGTATTTTTATAGATTAATATAACTAATTTTGATTATGATGATTATTATTATTTAAAAAAGAAAAGAATATTACTTTTGTAATATTTTGTAATAACACTTTCACTAGAATATACAAAACGGAATATTCAAGAATAAATATATTAATAAATCTAGCTGCAAAAAAAATAATAATAATAAATAAAGTACTCTTCTCTACCCTGGAGAAAAACGTACAGATTTGCAAATGTTTACCTCAAAGTTCTTAATTATTTTTACCCACATTAGGGTTTCGTGAGCAGTAGTGAGAAATCAATGCATTTTCTTTTTCATTCATACTCCTAGCCAGAGGGCACCCTAGCTCAGAAACTCCAGGAGTGAGACTCCCTAATGATGCTCCAGGAAATCCCTTATATGAAGAAAATAAGAAATTTAGTCTACTAGTCGATGCAACCCACTGATCTATAATAGAGAACTGGACTGCTCATGATGTCATGAAAGTGAAGCCGCCATGCCACCATATTGGTATCCCCCAATATTCCAATACAAACCATTGAATTAATAGTAAATCGTATCAATTTAATTAGAAAACATAACCTAAAAAGTCCGTGTTTTTAAATCTGAAGTATCCCTGTTCATTATTACAATGCAAACACCCTAGGCAGGTTTTTCTTTTATGTTCGTTAGGGCTATGCAATTAATCACATACGATTGTCACACACATCTCATCAGTGAAGCAAGTCCCGTTATTAGCAATAAATCTCCATCATCTGCTTTCAGATGGAGTGGAACTTACTACACAGAGCCATAGTTCACTGACAAGTTACACAATATCACGTTCAGAATCAAAGGTGATTTGATCTGCGGTACTGATCACGATATTGCCTAATTGTCAGTGAAAAGCAGGTGATGGAGATTTACTGCTAATCATGGGACCGACTTTACGGACAAGATTACATGATAAATCGCATGCGATTAACTGCACAGCCCTAAATGTTGGGAATTTTACCCGCTTATTAAATAGTTACGTTACAGTAGTGAACATCAGATGAACATGATTAACACCAGATGGACACAACCTCAAGATACATACACACACACACACACACACACACACACATATATACACATAACTATAAAAACATACAAATATTATTTGTATAACAGTTATACATAGTCTTACTGCAAATGTTTCAACAATGATTTCGTTAACAGCATTCATCTTAAAGCAGGTTATGATTTAAATGGTGGTTAAATGATTGATTTAGCATATACATGCTAGTAAACATATGCACAATCTTGGAGAGTCTGAAATAGATACTGCTCAATCATGACATTAAAAATATACCCATCCATTTATTCGGAGAAATAAATGACTACATACAGTACAGACTTAAAGACATGAAGCTTTATTTGCAAGATAAGCGTTTCAGTTCAGTACAACAAAGCAATAAAGTAACAAGAGGCTATTGTATTATTCATTGTAAATTCAAATCAATTTCTGATATCAATACATTTATGTTAAATAATTCCTGAATAATTACATATTTAAAGAATTTGGCTGTATTTGGTGTTCAATCAGTTAACGTAACATTACCGGTGTCAGCAGTGCGCAGCAGACACACCCACCTTAATGATTTACATATATCTAAAATGTATATATAAAAAGACCATAAACATTGCCGATAACATCTGAAGTAAAAATTAATTTACATACGCCTAACATAAAAACTAACCCCGTTTGACTGATTTGCTTCAAATCAGGTGATTTTAGGTCAATCTTCTAGTAAGATAGTAAGATGGCGGATCGAACACTTCCGGTGGCTTCACTGCTTGTCGGCAGTTTAGAACGCAAGAGCGATCCAGTCATTATATATAGATCAGTGGTGCAACCCCTATTTCTAAGCTGCTTGAGTTTTTTGTTTTTTTTTGGAGAGATCATGCGTGCTGTATAACTTTGTAAAGTTGAGGTTTGTCAGCATGCAGATCTGAAGTCTAACTTGGTATGTTATTTTCAGTTCCCAAAGGACCCATTATATACACGGCTGTTCTAGAAACAGTGATTTACCTCGGTGTCCACGAGCGTTCTTCACCACCACAGGGTAACCCAGTGGCTCGGCTTCATCGATCATCTTGCGGAAGTTATCGTGTCCTCCTGGAGAGACACAGACGCACACAGATGTTGGTTAGTGAATATGTAATGAATGTAATTAAAAGCGAGATTTAATTTGAGTGAGAGATTCCTGAGCAAGATGCAAACGGCTCTAATGAAACAAGCAACACTGAGACATTCAATATCCACATGAGAAGGACTGCAAGACTGACAGATTTTTTTGCTATGCACAATGTTTCCTGGACCGTATCCTGTCCAACTACGCGGCCAGTTTTTCAAGGTTAATGGCCTGAAGATGTTTTAGGAGAAACATGACGGCCAAGTCTGTAACGTTGTAACACTTTATAAAAGCTTCCATCATTATCTAGCTTAATACTTTTACAGTAAATTTGATATCTCTGTAATAAGTAACATTTCCATTAATTGACAAATGACAGTTCATAGCCAGAGTTCAGTAGATCTGTTAAGTTAAATGTCATTTAATCAAGTCTATGACTTGAAAGACTTGATCTGAACAAAACTGCCTACAAGCTAAAGATGTTTAAAGGGGAAAATATATAGGTTTAATGGTTTTCTACTTTGTATTTATATTCAAAATACTAGACAACAAAATTAACTGGTTAGTATTTGGTAAATGACTAACTATTTTCATTTAACGCAACAAGTTTAAACAAACAGAAGCCTATAGAAAGAGTACAAGGAGAAGAGAAAGAGAATGTGTGATGGAGTGGGTGGAAATATAATTTAAGCTCAAACCCAAACCACATAAGTATAACTTCTGGATGTTTCTGTACCTTCTACATGCGGAAATATAAATATTCTTCATGCTTGTGAAGAGAAGATTCTTTGGGATGCAGAATGTGTTTGAGCAGATGAACTAGCGTTCAAGGTGAAAGAGAGAAATGCAGGGTATGTCAGACCAGCTCTGCCAGGGACACGTCACTAAAGCAGCTGTAACTGCTGTTATACACCCCCTCCCCTTTTCCACTCTCTCACTTTCTCTGGATTTTTATTTTGCTTTTCTTTAGCTAGTCATGAGGGCTTCCAATTTCATTCTTTAAACAGTAGACTGTCACATGAACAGCCGTTGTCTGTAAGAATGAATGACCCCCCCCAGGTAAAATTGTGAAATATTACTACTATTTAAAACAACTGTTTTCCATTTTAAATAAAATGATGCTAAAAATTATATATAATGTTTTTAATCAATTTAATGCATCTTTGATCAATAAAAGCATTTGTTTCTTTTAAAAATAATTACTGCGCCAAAAGTAGTGTGTTTTAAAACATTTTAGTGCGTTAAAAAATATGTTATATATATTGGCAAGAATTTCAAATGCCAGTGCATCTTTGTGTAAAACACGAAAACCATTTCTTTATTACAGATTGGGGATCAGCGTGTTTCAGAGATAAAGATGATCTCTCACCGTAGGAGTACGTGTCTGGCAGAGGCACTCCATGCCCGGCGAGCTCTTGGAAGGTCCAGAACTTGTTGACACAGTTGAGGATGGCCTGAGGCCGGTTGACCAGACGACAGCCCATCTTCTCCAGGTGACGCAGAACGGTGATGTCACTGTCCGACTGGACCCATGGGGTTGGAACGCGCACCACAGCAACTTGCGGGTATGAGGTAACGATTTCCTGCTCAACCCGCAGACCTGAAAGAGAGAGAAAGAAAGGGAAGATAAATCACAATGCTGCAGTACAGTGCAGTGCAGTTTGGCCGGCACAGTATTGTGTGAAAAGATTACACTCATGTATCTGGGCAACCAATGAGAGCCAGACTTTCATTTGGATGCGTTGCCCTTTTCTCTCCCTCCCTCTCTCACAAACACTCAGTATGACAAATGAGCTGGCCTTGGTTTAACAAACAACACACACGACAGCATCTCTGCAATACTAAATAGCTGATCTCCTTCTGAGAGCAATTACACAACACTGCAGAAGGTCGCTCGCTTGCTTGCCTGGCCTCGCTACTGCGACGTTCATGCTGACCCACTAACCCAGTTTGCACTGCTTTCAGTTAAGATGCCACTTAGGTTTTATGCTCACTTAACACCAGCCTTCACTTAGCAAAATCTAAAATCGGTTTTAAAACCGGCACTCATTGGATTTGACTCCACAAATAATGTGTTTCAACTGTGATTATAAATACAAGAGCAATCAAACTTTCATAGAAATTACATATGTCATTTTGTTGTTTGGACGGAAAAAAAACCCCCACATAAACAGCAGATGACGACAAGAAAGGATTTCAGAGATTACATAAAGGCAAGCATGTTTGAGCATTCAGGAGACAACAGGAAATGTAAAAGAGGATATAAAAGGAGGCATGAGAGAGCAAGAGAGAGACAAAACATGAATGAGTCACAGAATTTCTCATCTCTCCAGTTTCTCCGCCATCTTAGGATGGAGCAACACACACAAACCACGACTCAGCATCTTCACTAGCAACTGCTACATCAGCACTCCCTCTTCCTCTCATGGATCAAAGCAGATGGGACTCGAATGAATGCAGTTAAAGCATAAAACGGGACTATACAGGCATAAAGAGACCAATATTTAAGTATATAACATTATTTAATGTATACTGACTGAATAAACAGGCATTTGCTTAGAATTTCCTATATATTTTAGCTCTGTTCTGTTCCCTATCAAGGCATTACCCTAGACATCATAGAACCTCATTAGTTACTTTGCACGCTACACAAATAGCACTCACATATCGGATACTCGCAATGAATCATGATTGATTTTTAATAGAATTGTACTTTAGCATACTGCTAACCTAAAATTCATTTCTAATTAAACTATGGAATACAGACATATTTATAAATGTTATACAATTTAAAATAAATAAAAAATATTATAAAATATAAATTAATCTTGTGATACAAAGCTGGATTTTCAGCAGGAATTACTTCAGTGTCACATGATCTTTCCGAAATCATTCTAATAGGCTGATTCGGTGCTCAAGAAACATTTCTTAATGTCGAATTAAACTATATTTTTGTAAACCATGGTTTACAGTATTCTTGTGAACAAAGTTAAAAACAACAGCATTTAAAATAAAAAAAGCTTTGTAATGTAAAAGTTGCTTTAGATCAACTTTGCACATCTTTAGTTCAAACTTCTGAATGGTAGCGTATAATTGACATTTCTCTTACCATATTGGATGGTGTCAGTGGCTCACACTAGGTTCTGAAACTGCACAAAATTCACACTCAGCATTTCAAAACACTGATTAACAATAATAATATTTTTTCTTATTCGTTTCGTTCATGCTAATTCATTGACTTTCTAATGTTTTAACCTCAACCTGAAACAGCTGTTCATTATATATAGGCCAACTGTTACCAAAAAGGTACACAGATCAGGCGTTCATACCGGTCTGACTAGTTTCCGGAGGAAATGACACTCACTGCGGCAACAAGAAATCAGCCCTCAAGCACTTGTAAGTGTACACATTTTTATTTGCTTATCTTTCATGTGGGTGTTAAATTAAAACAATCAAGTTTTTTTCCTGCCTGAGGCTCAATAGGTAAATGTATCCACAGACCCAGAATTCATAGCACACATGCCATCTACTTCCTTCACTTCCCCTTCTGTCAGTTCTGCGGCAACTGTCTCACTGTGGGTTAAGAAACACGAATGATTCTCACACTTACACCAAATCCAGAGCATGTGATAATTTCAGCCAGGGTAACCTACTGTGTTAAGCAAATTATAGACACAGGTTTAACCTACTTCAGAAGTGTGCTTTGAGGGTGAGGAGCTGGTATTAGATACACATAGATAAACAGACAATATAAACAAGACAAGGAACCCCATTTAACAAACACCACAGGTAAAAGCACAATACCACACAATTACTCAATATAAACCTCGGCTACAAAAAATGCGGGGTTGGTACAATTTAATGCTACAATTTAACACCCCCACATACTAACCAAGCCTGCTTTTGTTTGCTAAAAATAGAGTACGTCATTTGAAATGCTATAAAAGGAACTGTTTGCTATTTGAATCCATTTTAAAAGTAAATTGATTTCTGTGATGGCAAAGCTGAATTACTTATGTTTATTGTCACATGATCCTTCATAAATCATTCTAATATGCTGACTTGGTGCGAAGGAAATATTATTATCATCATAATCAAGTGTTAAAATTTGTTGTGCTGCTTAATATTTTGTGGAGACAGGGATACTTTTAAGATTCAACTGAATAGAAAGTTAAAAATCTTGGAACTTTAGTCAACTTTGGTCAATTGGAATAAAAGTATTTATATCTTACTGACTCTAAACATCTGAACAGTAGTAGAACTCAGTTTGTTTTACTTAATTGCCCCCCTATTAGCGAATGTAAAGCCATCTTGCATAATTACACATTTCTAATCTCATTCATCCCAAAAAAACCAAGGCTATTCATTCATAAACTAGACCAACATAAACAGCATATTAACATGTATATTCATATTAACACATACAATCCAATCGGTGTGCATTAAGGGCTAGAACTGGCATTCATTCCTTTATGACTACACTAATGTGTAATACAACACAGAAATCCTGTATTCAGTACTGAAAATCAGTGAATTGGCACACTAGTGTCATCCAACACCGAGGATCCTAACCCAAGTAAACTGCCTTCCGCATTTGTTTATGAACATGCATTTTGTTTTTTCCTAGTTGAGAATCAAAGAGGAACTACCTCAATCTTAATGCACCACCCGTGCTACTCCTCTTCATCCTCCTTTTATTTATATAAATGAAATGTCTTGGGAAGTGGTTAATTAAATCGTTCCAGTCTAAAGTTTCACTTCCCACCAACTAAAGTCCAATATAGTCACATGTGTGCATGCAATATCTGCATATTTTTTTCTGCATGCTTGGAGTTTGTGCATGTGTGAGACTTTGCATCTATTGGAGGAATGGACACTTGACATCAAAAAGTAACACATACACACTTCTCTCACACCATCAATGAAGTGAAAAATCTGTGTCTTGAACCCCAATTACCCATTGATTGTTTGATTGCTGCATGTGGTGCAACACACACAGCAGGTGATGAGATAAGCGTACACACTCTTGCAGCGCCTGTCAACAGGTTCACTAATAGATTTGCACCATCTTTCAATTAAATGAGACCTGTTCAGGAATTGTGATTTAAGACACTGGTCTCTAACTGCAGTGGTATTACTGACACAAGAGATCACGATCAAGTGTTGGCCTACTCCGTTCCATGTGTCTCACGTTGATGATGTAACTCAGAAGAATGTCAGGATCTCTGGGGGTTTAAATCCCAAAGCTGACCCACGGTCAACCACCTCTTAATCTGACCAAGACAGGATCCAGGCCAGCAGATTAAACAAACACACAGACAAATATGACATGCCAACAACCTGCACCAGTCGTGCTGCTATCATGCTCTCCAGACAGCCGTCTACCTTTGCATTAAAGTAGGTCAATGTGGTCTTAGTTCCACTCTCCTTCAATTATCTTGTCTGTTCGGGACTTCCTGTTAGACTAGATGTCCTTCATGTTGCAAAAACAACACTAAACTTAAAGTAACTGATTCAAAACATTGCTGCATTGGTGCATAGCCACTCCCTTTACCTCAGGTCTATGCAAAATGCACTATGTCCCAGTCCCCATCTGCTGCCCCTAAAAGAAATGCTGTCACCTCAAGGCAAAACAGCCCCACCCACCCACAATGGCAACACTGGTGTCAATGACTCAGATCATTGTCTTATGAAACACTTTGCAACTGGCTGTTAGCTGGTTATTAAAGGGACAGTTGAAATGAAAAAAAAAAAAACCTATATCTTGCTGGCAAGATGTTAAGCAGAATGACCGACTCCGTCACCATTCACTCGCTTTGCATGGAAAGAAAGATGCAATTAAAGTGAATGGTGACTCAGGCTGCCAGACTCTAACATTCTGCCTAACATCTCCTTTGGTAGGCCACTGAGGAAAATCTGCTCGGGACAACATATGGGTGATTAAATGAAAGATGTGTTTGTGAAATGGTCATTTAATTTATACAGCACCACCACATGAATTTTATTCATATCCAAATGTTAGTGAGTTCTACACGCTACAAATTCACACACTTGGTTATAAATTGGCCTGAAATCATCTTTGGTATAGAAGCCATTGTCTCAGATGTTGAAGTGGTTAAGTATATAAGTTGCTATAAAGCTACACTGGTAAAACAACAGAGTAATCCATGACTAAGAGGATTCAATATAGGTTTGTATATCTTTAAGAATCCAGTATAACGTTCTCAAGTTCATTAGACTGTATCTGTATCTTCAGTATGGCTACCAAACCGTGATGATATTACATAAATACCGTTTAAACGACGGTACAGACATCCTCCGATTGGATTAAACGTTTTAAAAATCGTATTTCAACCTAGGTTTGCACGTGACGAAACGATTATTTCATCTTAAGCCCTTTGTAACGTTATGTGGAACCTCGCGGCAATGCGTCATAACGTCTCAGTTTAATTAATTGGACCAAAGCTTGCCCATTTAATATAAACATACAAGAAAGAGCAAAGAAAATAACGTCATTATAAAGAGTAGAACCTTAATATCGCGGGTCTTTGTGAACGTCGCGCCATCTGCGCTCAAGGCTTTATGTGTTGATAATGAACGCGCTCGCGCCACACACTCGTGACTGTCCGCTCATTCGCGCGCACATGGTGCAACAATAAACGCTGATACGAAAACATTCACGTCAGTATTTAAATACCAAATATTAAATATAAGATTACAACAATTTCTCAACTATTTTAAACGTCGTCCCATTCATCGGCTAGATTGTGGTGGCGGACTGGTTGAAAGTGGGTTAGGTGGTCACCCACACGCACATTTAACGTTACACAAAACACTCTTACGGTGATGTACATCCGCTCAATACGAGCGCGCTAAACATCCACACTAACCAGTTATTTAGCCAACTCAACAGTTTAAGCAAAAACAATTTTCGTGCTCGTACAGAAGAAATGTGTATGTAACGTTACATTACGTGTGTGTGTGCGGTTTTTACCGAGCTGTCCATCCGTGATGGTCAAGACGATCTCATCCATGAGAAGATAGCGGAATTCAACATCGTCCTCGGCGCAGCGCTCCTTCAGAGCTCGCAGGATCTGGACCTGCGGGTACTCCTGGCAGATCCGCCGGTCTGTGACAAACCACACTCGGGAGCACATGTTTTGGAGCTCGGAGTGCGGAACTTCGTTAGCTTGCAACAGGGACACGAAGCTGAAGCTACACAAAGAGCCGCGGCACGGTTTTATTTTTTTAAATCCGAGGTAACGTTAATCTGGTCTAACCAGAACCAAAATCAAGCAGCGACACCTCAAATCGATTTTTTAACGACTACGCGGTGAGACTACGGGTTTGCCTCCCAAATAACCGAAATATGACAACCCGCTCCCCCACTGAGGGGCAACAGCAACTGTTCCCCCCCAACTAGGGCTAACAAAAGCCTCGCTGCCTAACTCTGGTCCTAACACTCCCTACGATTCAGAGTCCAACTGTAAAAACTAAAAAATCGCGACAAAATGGAGAGAGAGAGAGAGAGGGCGGATGAGAAGCTGGATGTTGTGACGAGTGATGCCCTTCTGATCTCCGGCGCTTGCGCTGCTCTCAGCCCTACGCCTCGGCTCTCCCAGCACGCGCTTTGCGTTTACATCTCCTTTCCCTCGCGCTCATGCACGGCCCGCTCCAGCCAATGATCAAGAAGGGCTCGAACTCAGATCGACCAATCGCAGGACAGAGTCCCCACTGCCAACCAATAAGAAGCGATTACAAGAGGAGGCTCGAGAAGGCCGCGGGAGCCAATGGGAGATGTTAGAGGAGCGAGGCAGAGGGGAGGGGCGACTTGTGCAGGGTGCGCGCCCGCTCGATCTCGTTCTCTGCTAAGGTTTTTTTTTTTGTTAGTGTGAGCGCGTGGCAGGAATTTCAGCGAGCGAGAGGGGAGGGAGTCTCCAAGAGCGCGCGCTGCTGCCCCCGAACCGGTTCAGACCGGGCTTGGGGAGGTTTGGTTTGGTTTAGTTTGGATACCAACGCCTCTCGCTCATGCTACGTGTTGAAACGTTAAAAAAAAGAAACGGTTGAGAGAAGAATCCCCCACCCGAAGGAGGTGGGGAGCGAGTGCGTCTGCAAGAGCATCCTTGCTCTTTTGTGTAGCTCAACCAGCGTTTTCTTACTGTCTTGACAACCACATAACAACAATACACTAAATATTCTTTTTTTTTGGAAAGGCACGTGCCTGATATGGATAGCTTATCGTCAGTCTGTACATTTGAGTCAATATACTATTATGTCCCAGAGAAACGTTCGTAGTTTGTTTGATTTCTTTTGTGGTTTTAATGACAGATAAATCGGCTATTTACATGATGAGTCAGGGATGCGGAACCTTTACTATTGTCATGCGAAATCAAACCACGATAAATGACCCACTTCGGCTTTGTTTACACCCAGAGAGGGAGGGGCAAGGGAAGGCTGAAAGAGCAGGCTGCTTTAGATGCAGACATTACTGAACCTGCAAGTAAATAAAGGGTTTTCAAAAAGCAGCCATCTCAATGAAAGTGCTAAATTCGTTTGAAATATGATCTGTAACGTTCACAGAAATACCACGATGCAGTAAATCCTCCTTTCAACCTAAAGGAGTGTCGGTCCAGCCTTATCTTTAGCTAACACCGTCCATCAATCTCCAGCGCCAAACATCTTAACCAATCAGCTTTCAAGAAATGTTTTCAGGGCGGATCATTTATGGTGTGATACTCGTTATTTATTTATTTTCTATCGAAACTGACAAAATAGCAATGTTTATGAAACTACGACCTCCTATTTTCCCAAAGTGCTTTAATATGACGGGCATATTAAATCAAATGTATCGCAAATACATTACTTCTACAAAATAAAGACTAGAAGACACCGGTGATGTGGGCGACGGAGATGTAAATTTCGTTGTGATGCAATCTTGAGTCGATGCTGCCACCCAGTGGTTATTATTGGTATAACATCAACACATGCTTACAACACTGAGATTTTTGATTAAGCGTTGATTATCATCCTTATGTAAAATATATAGCATAATAAATATACATTTTGGATTTTTTTTTGTTCATTCTTCTAAGTAAACAATAAACACTCCCATTTACAAAATATATTTAAATAAAAACTCAGCCCCTCCTCTGTCATCTCACATCTGTTTAATTTAATCTTTTAAACTTCATATTATAACAAACATATATTTAGGATGGCTAGAGTAGAACTTAAAATATGATATGCTAACGTAAAGTTTATGACCTTATTTTGAGTAATGGTGGACTGAACTAGTAACGGAGAGTGCGGGGATACTTAAGTCACAGTTCTAGTTTTGCATAGCAGTCTATTAAATGAGTTAAAAAAGACAAAATAGATTTTAGTCCGATTTAGAAATATAACATGCATTGTCTTAATATTCAGTTTGTTTTAATGAGGCTTGTGAGAGCTGTTAGAATCTGAAATATCAATTTCATGATGCATAATTGTTTGGGTAGGATTAAAAAATACTGATATGTTTTAGATGCTTCTTACTTAGTGTCTGTTCTTTGGCTTGCCCTCATTTCTTCTTTTTTTTTTTTACTTTTGTGTGGCATCATGCTATTAGACAATGAAAGCGAAACACATTCATCAAATGAACTTTAAAACAGAGCAATTTATTAAATCATTCAAGAACAACGTTTCTAAAGTATACATATTCAACTCAACCCTTGAGATGTTAAACATTATTTTACCATTTCCGAGTCTGCACAAACATTTCACATTAAAGAGACTTCTGAAACCCTTCAAGCCTGCAAACTATTTTGGGTCAAGAATATGAATGCCACAAAACAATGGAGATGTGAAATGGGTAATGACTAAATAGAGTCCAGATTTCTCTCCAGAGTTCTGATATCAGTAATGTAAACGTCTCAAATGGGCATGCTTTGGTAACATTTTCGCTCACAATAATCAATCATTGTGTAAACAATTCGGGGTTCATTTGAGCTTTAATTAACTTTTGACCCTTGTTATAAAACATTACAGTTGACCTAATTTAAAAACAAGTCTTCTAATTAAAATAAATATTATTCTGTAACTTTGCATCTATTCTTCATAATGATTTACATATCATTGGCCCTTCCAGGCCTTTTGTTTAGTATAAGTATAGTATATATAGTATATATATATATAGTATAGTAATACCATGTTTACCATCAGAATCTTCACTCAGCAGGACACAAATTTGTGCAAATTTAACAACTGTCTTCAGGGGCACATTTCCAAATCTAATGGAAAAATGCTTTCTTTTTTTTCATTAATTTTCTTTATTAGTTTAGGATAGTGCAGAAGTAGCAGGAAGCAGGGGGGGGGGGGGGGGGGTGCAGGATCTGGAAAAGTCCTCGAGCCGGGATTCTCGTAGACCAACAGCTATATGCCGGCCTGTTGCCCTCAATGAGGATAGCACAAAAAAGTAAATACAGAGACTTTTGACCTACACTACTATTCAAAAGTTTGGGATCAGAACGATTTTTTAATGTTTTTTAAAGGAGTTTCTTATGCTCATCAAAACTGCATTCAGGGAAAAATGTAATATTGTGAAATATTATTACTATGTAAAATAATGTTTTTCTATTGTAATATATATTCAAATCTAATTTATTCCTGTGATGCAAAGCTGAATTTTTAGCATGATTACTCCAGTCTTCAGTGTCACATGATCCTTCAGAAATCATTCTAATATTTGTTGGAAACTGCAGCTTAATATTTTTTTGGAACCTGTGATGCTTTCTTTCAGGATTGTTTGATAAATAAAAAGTTAAAAAGAAGAGCATTTATTTAAAATAAAAATCTTTTCTAACAATATACACTACCGTTCAAAACTTTGGGGTCAGTAAATTTGTATTCTTTCTTTTTCTGAAAAAAATTAACCTTTATTCAGCAAGGATGTGTTAAATTGATAGCAAAAGATTTAGATTTATATTTTGAATAAATGCTGTTCTTTATAACATTTTATTCATCAAAGAATCCTGAAAAAAGTAACGCACTTTCCAAAAAAAATAAAAATAAAAATAAAAATAATAATAATAATAATAATATATATATATATATATATATATATATATATATATATATATATATATTTGTCAGCACAACTGTTGTCAACATTGATAATTCCAATAATAAATAAGCATATTACAGTTGAAGGAGTTCTTAAGGATCATGTGACACTTTATACTGAAGTAATGGCTACTGGAAATTCAGCTTTGCATCACAGAAATAAATGATATCTAAAGGATATTAAAATAGAAATAATTATTTTATATTTTAATACAAACTTTCAAGATTACAGTTTTTTTATTGTATTTTTTATCAAATAAATTCAGCCTTGATGAGCATAAGAGACTTCTTTAAAAAAAATTACAAGTCTTACTGATCCCAAAATTTGAGTAGTGTATATTCATACATATTATTGTGAGCACAATATAATTTTCTCCTAATCCTTAAGGTGCAGATGTTGTCAAGTATGCAGTATGATCTGACCCTTCTTTTTCTGCTGCTGCTGCATTTGTTACAGTACAGAGTCTGATATATAAACACTCACACTATCACTCAACATGAAATCTCTGGCATGCATGAAGAGTTTAGACTGCATCTATTCAATAAAACACAACTAACACAGTCTACAAAAATAGAAGTGAGTAGCCATTATGATAATATATGTGCTCCAGTGAAGCCCACTGAACACACCTTCTTTTAAACATAGAATACTTACATTAATAAATAATAAGTAGTAATGGATTCATTGTATTGCAATGCATTCAAAACTAGGTAAATACGAACTGCAGCATAAAAGTGCATGAGTTCAGGGTTTAATTTAACACACCTAAACCAGCTCATCAAGGTCATTTGAAAACCACACACAGGTGTGTTAAAGCACAGGTATCCAGGAATATCGCCACCTGTATTTGCACGTTACAATTTTTTCAGACAGCAAATGTATTTACAAATGAGAAGTTAATATGTTGATGTATTATTATGTGGACAGTAATGGGATTTCATAATGCTTAGAAGTTCTAAATTATAGCCTGCTGTGTTTTGAAACAATAAATTAAAAAGCCATCATTTTAAGTTTAAATAGTGTCCAATATTTAGATGGCTCATATTTACAAATAAATGTTGCATTAAGGAGGCATTTTAAGAAAACAGATAATTGACATCGATAATATATATTTTTTAATTATTATTATTATTTCTAGGGGTGTAACGATACGCGTATTCGTATTGAACCGTTCGGTACGAGGCTTTCGGTTCGGTACGCGGTACGCATTATGTACCGAACGGTTCGTTGGACTAATTAATTATATTTGGAAAATAAATTAAAAATTGTGAAATATAATGATATGCGTTCAACAAGGTAGCCCAATAACCCAAACGACGTAACAGGCAACGCCCCTGACACCCCCGAACAAGAAAAAAAAAAAAACACCAACTTATATGTTTATGTTAGGCTACTCAGTCAGGCGCTCGCTCACTCAGTACGCGCTGAAGGCTCATTGCAAAATGGCCAATGCGTTTAACAGACAACAAATAGAAGATCCTCCAATAACCAACAGGTCTGGTGTTTGGGTGCACTTTACCAATCGATCGGGGCATCCAAACAAGTACGGTAATCAAAATGGACTAGTACTGTACTGTGTCGGAATTTCCTGAGCAGTACTACGATACAATTAACAGGCCTGCACGTTATTAGATAGAAGAACTGTTATAAATAGAACGTATGCACGGGCAGTTTTAAAAACTCCACCTACTTTGCTCTTGGCATAGTGCAGCGCAAATCGCGTGGTATCTGAAGGGCAACGCTGAGCCCAGGGTCCAGCGCCGTGCATATCGCGTCCTGTGTGAAAGACCCTTTAGCCATTTTGCAACGAGCCTTCAGCGCGTACTGAGTGAGCGAGCGCCTTACTCTGTAGTGGAAAACGCAGGTTTTAAGAACATTCTTAATGTAATTTAGCCCCGTTACAATATTCCTTCATGAGCCCATTTCAGCCAGACCGTAATTCCTGCTTTGTTCTAAAAAACATAAGCCCTATAGAGAACCAATTGAGTAAAAACACACTCAATATAAAGAGTTATAGAGTTCCATATAAAAAGTTACATCTTTGTATTTGTTCATAACTACTACAACAATATAACATTTTCATTTTTTTTTTTTATAAGGAGCTGTTTTTGTTTTATACAGTATGCTGCTAAGAAAACACCATAGAAGATGGGTAAAGAATAGCTCCATCATTGTTCAATGTAAAAAAAACAAAAAACATACTTTGTAGCCAATTTTTTTCTTTTTGCTGTATCTAAAACGTACCGAACCGTACCGAACCGAACCGTGACATCAGTGAATCGTATCGAACCGAACCGTGAATTTTGTGAACCGTTACACCCCTAATTATTTCACAAGTCTCATTTCTTGACTTGGAGAACAACAGGGTGCATGATGATGTTGTGACTGTCTGGCTGTTTCAGGACTGTTGTTGTGGTGCTGGCCTGCTGCACACTGCGAGTAATAGGCCCTACTCTCTTTCTCAACCTCAGAGACAAACGCTCTTCTCTTCTGGGCTGTATCTTCATGTCACCCACTCTCTGCTCCATTTTTCTACTTAAAACATTTACCCGAACACCTGGCTCCTGAGAGTTAACCTGAGCGACAGATGAGATGACTATCTGCTTTGAAGCCAGCTGTGGCATAAAGCCACTCTTTAGCTCCATAGGCTTGCCCTTTTTACTAGACTGAACCACAGATGTTGACAGAATGGTAGATCTTTTAAACCTAAAATCCTGAGTGGTATCAACTGCTGCATTTTGCTTAATGATCTGATTCTTTGTTATTGTTTTTGGCTCATGGTCTGACACTTGTGGCTTTGCGCTCATGTTTGCAATTTGTCTGCGAAGGCTCCCGTTGTTCTCCTGTGCTGAAACAATGCTGAGTGCTCTTTTTTTGGAGTTTCTACTGGCCGGTCTCATGGGACAGCTAAAAGCTACGTGTTTCTTTAAACTAGCATTGTATGTAAACTCTCTCCTACAATGAGGACATGCAAAAAGGCCCAGGTCATCCTGAGCAAAGGCCTTTCTTCCCCCAGCAGGTCTGCCCCTTTGCACCAGCTGAGATTTCTTCTTATTCAGAATACTCATTTTTATCCTAACTGGCGATTCATGAAAGTTCAGTTTTCTTGGTTGGCTGACCTTTTGCGAGAAATTTTGCTTACCATTAACAATCCGTGCAGGTGATAACACCCCATTTTGCGCTTTTGCAAACCGCTTAAGTGGTATAGGGTTCTTTTTAGGGGTGTATCGCTTCTTGTCACTTGCATTAGCACAGGCTAAGATGTGCTTGTGCAGTTCAGGCATGTTGTCAAAGCTCTTACCACATTTGGTGCAACGAATGGCTGTGCTGAAGGTCTGAGGGATGTTATGGGTGGTGAAGTTAGTGGCCGATGCTGCCGTAGTTTCAGATGGTGTCCGATTGTGGTATGGAAAAGGAGGCGGTTTGAAACTTGGGTAATGTTGGTTAATTCCTAATCGTACATCTGGACCTTTTGTTTTGACCCCTCCAGATGCCATGATTTTAATTGTTGTGAACAGTTCCTCAGAAGTGTTGTCCAGGGAATCATTGTCGACCTTTAAGGCTGTGTTGTCAGGTTCTTGCTTAATTTCTGTGACTGGAAGGCCTAGGTCAGCCATGTCGGTTTTGGGATTGTTATGGTTTTCAGGCCTTAACTTACCATGTACTGCTTCGGTGTGTGAGCTCTCTTGACCAGGATGGAGATCTCGCTGATGCTGTTCCAAGTTGCAGAGAAAAGCAAATTCCTTAGAACATGCTTTACAAACATAAATTTTACCAATGCCATGATAACTGGAACGGTGCTCCAGCAAACCTGTGTCACTTTCAAACAACTGCACACAAAATTCACATTTATAGGGCCACTCTTCTGAGTGCTCACCAACATGTTGACTAAGAATCTTCATGGACTGGAAGGGCTGTTCACAAACATTGCACATGAAGTTCTTGCAAAAAGGATGCAAGGGAGGTAACTCTTCTTCAACTTTGTTTTCCTGCTTAGAACAATCAGAGAACTGTACATTTTCCTGTCCATTCTCATCGCTCTCGGCTTCAACAGCACCGGTGGAAGCAGTGTGGGTCAGTTTACTATCTGTAGAGCTTGTTGACTGCTCTGTTGGGGCTGACTGTGTGGAGGTTTCAGGTAATAGGGTGGTGTCAGGACTGAGAGGTTGTGGCTCAGATGAGACATGAGGTTCTTGCTCTAATGCATCGACAGGAATTATATCTGAGAGACATGGAAGGGAATTATGTTGGAGAGCTGGAAGAATATTTTCTGTTGATTGCACTGCAACTGTATACTCAATAACAACAGTGTTTGGAGGAAAAGCCAAGGACGTGACGTTGGACTGGTTCCCAGGCAGAGATGAAGAAAATATCTGTGCATCAGAAGCTAATACAGAGTCTACAACCAATGTTCTTTGAGCTAGTTCACATACAGCAGGATCAGCAACCCAGTGAGGGCTTTGTAAACTCAGTGAAGGGACTGCAGGTATAAGGGTTTCCAGACCTTCAGGAGCAGAGGACCCCCAGCCAGGGATTGTCACTTTCATATCACCCTGTGAAAGATGTACAGAATTATCCGCGCAGTCTTCTACAGACCCTGTGGTAGCTACATTTTCAGATACCACAAAGGCTGAATGAAGAGTTTGAATGTCCTGACTGGGTTCCACTGTGGGAGTTGATAGAAAGGACACAAAGGTTGGAGATGAAGAAGGTGAACACTGAGGTGGTGGGACTGGGGTAACTGGATGGATACTGACTGGAGCGAGCAGTGAAGGGGTTGGATTGATTGAAGCAGGAGGAAGAGCCAACTCAAACAAAAACTTTTCGGGTTTTGGTGGACCTGCATCAGACACTGCCACAACTGCAAGATTTGCTATGTCAGGGACACTGAGGACACCTTCAGCAGCTGGAGCTTCAACGGAAGGAACATCTTCCCCACCATACTCATTCATTAGCACCTTCTGAAGCATACTAGAGTTAGGTTTACTCTTCCTTAAAGCAGGCTGTGTGAGATAGACTCCAGCTGAGTCACAGTCTGAACTCTTTCCACTAATACTTAAGTCCAGGATGGACTCTGCTAAAGCCTCGCTGTTCTCTCGATTAACCACAGAATTTGAGAGGTCCAGTGGCTGTTGATTGCAAGAGTTTCCGCCTGTTCTTGATACAGAGCAGTCCAAAGGCAATACCTGTTGCTGCATTGGAGCTCCATCAGAGCTATCTATAGGTGAATTCAAAGGCTCAGGTTCTTCATTGCCCAACCTGTGGCTCTCCAACTTTGACTTCTTTGCTTCTGTAGAATCTTGATCTTGCTTTTCTATATTCACATCAAGGGTTTTCTGTGGTGAGCTCGGAGGGGAGGTTGTCCTTCTCTTATATCTAGTTGTTGTTGCAGGTAAAACAGTCAGGGATAAGGGAGGACCCAGTTTTTGGCCATCAGCAATCAATGCAAATGCCAGTTTACTGCCATCCTGATTCTGAAGGATCTGCTTGAGTTTGGGAGACAGATGGACAGTTTTTTCCTCATTAAAGGCAACTGTCTCAATGCACTGAGGTAAATGAGCAGTGACCAGCGGAGCTCCAGACGTAGAGGACAGTGTCAAGCATGACAAGGAAGATGAGGAGGTACTCAAGATGGATTCAGACTCTAATTCTGTTTTTATTTGTGGGAGTAAAGGTGGTGTAGATGTCCTGCGTCTGGTTGAAGACTGCCCAGACAAGTCAGAGGTAAAACTACTGGTAATGGTTTCTAATTTAAGAGCTTGTGAAATCTGAGCTGGACTGATTAGAACAGCATTTAATCCGATCACAGCAGAGCCACCAGAGTTCATCTCAATCACCTCACAGTTACCTACAGCACTTGTGGAGACAATTTTCCCATCTATGTAAAAGCTGAGATTCTCTGAAATGTTACTGGAGATGTCAACCATGTACTCCCTTTCCTGATCAATGTCTTCTACACACTGTGAGGTAGCAGTATGGTTGTCTTGTGCCATCTCAACAAGCGGCTGTCCTTCAGGTTCTTGAATAATACTGACCTTTTTATAAACTGCTCTAGGAAGAAGATGGCGCTCATGGATCCTGCGCTGATGTCTCCTTAAACTAGTATGAGTCCTAAATGCTTTTTTGCAGTACTTGCAGACATGTGCGGCTTTGGCATCACTGTTTTTATCATCCTTTTGTTCACCATCAGCTGCATTAATGCACTTGTTTGGCTCTGGGTTCTGTGATGCTGTTTTCAGAGGTTCAGCACTGCCATGCACATTCTGACTTGCAGTGCAAGGGTTATCTGTGAGATCAACCGTCTTCCTGTTTCTATTTTCATGTCTTTTCTCATGCCTCCGATGACTAAACAATGTACTGAAACTCCTTCTGCAGCGACTGCATTTAAAACGCTGTGTGTGGCAGGTTGAAAGGGCATGTGTTTGTATGTGACGCTGCAGGCCTTGACTAGTCGCAAACCTTCTCTCACAGCGAGGGCAGGGTAATTTACGCTGGGGTTTACTACCAGGTTCAAGGTCAGTCTTAGTGTCATTTAAAGGCAACTCAGTTGCACTTGTCTGACAGGTTTGATTAGCTAGATTTTGGGACACAGTCTGTCTTCCGTTCTGTTTGTCTTTGCTGTCCATCTTCACACCTATTCCTCCTCCTATCCCCTTTTCTATCTCTTCCTCATCTGGCTCCGAGATGCTGTGAAGTGCAGTATCATCAGCGTGGGCATCTTGAACCTCAGGGTGCTGGAGAATAACCTCTGATGGCATACTAGGCCTCTCCTCTTCCATAACTGAAACATATGAACATGTCTGTGACACAATGAAGAATTTTTATTTGCTGAAATAATAAATAAGTGTTGTAATATATCTACTATGTGTGCAATATTGTCCAACATATGTGAAATCAATTTCTAAATTAAAAAAATTAAGAATTTTTTTATTTACTTTCATTTGATCTCCACATCACTTAACTGCTCTCTTTAATGTTTCTTCTGGGGTATGTAAAGGAGGCCCCTTGTTTGCTGAGGGGAAATAAATACAGTAATATTTCTTGACAGTTTCTATGACGTAATTATGCACTCAAAGACAACAATAACTTAAAATAGCAAAGCATAAAAATAACAAAGCATAAGTGAAATCTCTATTAATATTAAACAGTTTATTTATTAAAAGTTATGTTTGTGTTCAAGATAATTAACTAATTGGGTGACAGAGTGCAGTTGGTGATTCATGGTATGCTGCAATGTCACTCTCATCTGACCTTTAAACTAAGCCAGGACAAACTCATACACATAAATGTAATCAAATTACTTCTTTTCATGTCTGAAAATGAGTAAACAAAGGTTAATTAATATAAGGTTACGTTAATAAGGTTAAAATAAATAAGGTTCAATTATATTATATACAGTGTATATAGATATATACAATAAAAAAAATACATCTCAAGAAAACTTACTCTGCCCTTCAACATAACCTTCAACATAAAATGATCAATAATGCAAAGATATTCATACAAAAGAAACTCATTTAAATTACTAATTTGGTAGGCTACACTTACATTTGGAAAACTGATGATCTTTGTAAAATGGCTGAGTTTAACCAAATTAAAATTAGCTAGGGGAAATTACTAAATGTCCACTGTCATCATGAGTTTACAATAGATGTCTCGATTTATGATTTGATTTGTGATCATGTTACTGGATCAAAAATGACATTTAAAACATCCATGTTTTTAAGTGGTGTCACAACCACACTGGAATAAACATTTGAAGATTAAGAACAAAAGAAAGTGAGCTCCTGCTGTTCATTTGCAGTCCACCTGTAACACTGTGGAGGTGTGGGTGGGGTCAGATAAACTTACCTAAGCTAATAATAATAAATAATCTCATTTTACAGACGCCTCTTAGGGTCACAGGGCGTCCTAATTCTGTAAACTGACAATTTATCAACATAATAGCAACAGAACCAGGCAGAGTCGTTGTCTGCGATGCTCAAGAAATAACGTAATGCAGCCATAACTGCCGCATTCCCGCTGTACATATGCGGGGAATCGATTTACCATGCAGCGGCTGTTTATAATGTCAGGCCTTTTTAGATTTATGCATGTGCGCAAATAATTACGCACTTATACAACATAAGTACATGTTATCGTCGAATAGATTAAACTGCTTAAAATGGATATAATCGCGCAAACCTGTCTAGTGTACAGTCAGGGCGCACATGTTGCGGGTGTCTGACAGCTCTTTAAATAAAACAAACCCCGTTTGGCACTGTCGCTAAGCGCAGACGAGAAGGTCACAGGCAGAGACACACGCTTCATGCTAAAGTGCTTCGACATCCATTTAGTTAGTGCGCCTGTATATCGCTGGGGTATTTACGGCGTTATTGCATGCACCAAAATAATAAAAATGCACACATGGTTATTCTCAGTGCTGACTCTCAGACAACATAAACAAGACTGACATCGCGAAGCTTCGGCGAGCCATTTCACGCCACATGATTTTGATTAGGTATGCCCTTTGGTCTCTGCATTAAATTGGCTATACCTGTGTATTGCTTACCAGCTTTGTTGTGACGCCTCGCTGCTTGAGTCTGGTGGGCACGCGCAGGACGCTCGCTACTGCAGACTGCACTGATGACAAGGCGCATGTGCGAGATATCATGCACCTGTATAGTTACATGAAATATTACACGTGAAGCACAAGGACAACAAATTACCATTTTGCTTTAACTGCATGCACTTAAATATTTTCAGGGAGAATGTTTTATTGACTAGAGATCTAGAAACAATATTTTGTTTGGAATACTGTTGTGTTAAGGTAACCTATTTTGTTAAACTTTTCACTTATAAATGTGAATGCATGAAAACGTGAAAAAATAGTGTTTATATTAGTCATATTCCTTAAAAGTGAAACAACAAACTCATCCATATTATACAGGTATTGAATAGATTGTCATTAATAAATATTATTAATGTTTTAAGCCAGTTGTCACCAACCATTTGATTGAAAAAAATGCATTACATTGCATTACTTTATTATTATTATTTTTCTGTTATTTTCGGGAGCTACTGGGGCAGTGACAAAGAAAAATACATTGCACACGACATCAACAGATGTAAGAGACGCTGAAGACAAGCGCAAAGAATATAAAATACCTTAAAAGACAGAGAACAAGCGCACTGTTCACTGTGCTCGAAATATAGGACGAAAATGAGGGACTGCATTGAGAAAAGTTTTGATGCGATAATGGCATTTTCTTCTCTTATCTCAGTATAAAGAGCAGCTCTGCTTTGTTTACAGCGGTAACCAAGGTAACACTATATCGCAGCTGGTTCTTAAGCGCCACCTGCTGTCAGAGAGTGAATTTGCGTCCCATTCAAACTTGTTGCTTTAGTTTCATGTGTGTGTTATGTTGCCAAAAAAAGGGTCAGACCATTCTGACATATATATATATAATATATATATATATATATATATATATATATATATATATATATATATATATATATATATATATATATATATATATATATATATATATATATATATATATATATATTCATTAATATAATATACATATATAAGTAATTAACATATAACAAGTAATTAAAATACCAAATAAAAAGCCTTAAATTGGAAGTACAAACTGGGATGTCTATTCCTATCAGTTCTTCAATATGTAGGTCTTGTCCTTTATAAAGGCTGAGGTCAGGGAACCTGGGCTTAGAAAGGCTGGTGACCACTATTTTAAGCATATAACTAATAGGCTATAATTTAACATTTAATATAGCCAGTTTGCTTGTTTGTATATACATTTATATTGTTTCATTATTCTTTTATATAAACAGTAAACATGACTTAATTTATGCAAATGTATTCCAAACTATAGACTACAACACCTACGATGTTTTCATCATCAAATGTGTCAAATGATAGCCTCATTGTCGAGAGTAGGCAATAGATCACTGCAGAAATGTTAATCATTTTGCAAACAATGAGGGATTTTTACTCTTGAACGTTCTCTGAAACACTAGTCTATTTTTTTTTAGAACATTATTAAAGACCAGATAACTGGAAGTTACTGGAAGAATGTTTGTTCACAACCAGGGGTGCGTTTCTCCATTGCTAGCTAACGATGCTTTTAGGAAACGCACCCAGGACATCAGTCAAAGTTCTAGAAATGTTCCCTGCTAGCTGATCTCTTACAATCTCGATTCCTAATTTAAATGTAAAGTTTTACGCTATATAAATATTTTTTTCAAAGAGGAGCAAAGGAAAGGGGCACAGAGTTTTATTAACAGTATGTGTGTGTTCATGTTAATGTATAGACATTCTGAGAAATAACAACACTTTAATTCAATGGCGTAATGGTAAATATCAGCAATAATACGATGCAGCAGTCTGTCCAGTGACAAAACTCACTTTCTTGTAGTTAATACAAGTGACCACGAGAGGCCGCTGTGTCCCAATTTGTACTGATTTGAGATTCTGTGCTGAAAAAGTGATGCATTAATCGAGAGCTCCATAGCTTGGATATGCTCACTACAATATGTTTGAGAGGGTATTAGGAAACATATAATAGAAGCCAATGGATTATTCCTCAAACTGAGATCTGATATGTGTGTTGGTGTATGTTTATGCATGTTTCTCTCAACAAGTAGGACCCTGGGTCACATTTTTGTCTAAAGAGGAGTGGGAAACATCAGTGTCCAGTGTGTAGTGTAAAATCACAGGTCTTATTCGAGCATACGGGCCATCTGTGGAATTTATAGACCTGCTTTTGGTATCTGTGGTCAGCGAGCTTTTGTACTATTCAACAATCACCCATTATAGAACTGACACATTACTCTGCATTAATCTTCACCTACTCATCCTTCATCTGCGGGTTGTCCCACTCTTATTCCATCATTTGCCTTCCGCCCTCACACTCTCACTATCGTACTGTACATTCTTTTACGTTAGAATGTGTTTCTGTGTTAGAACAGCGTGTACCCTTCGTATTCTCCCGTATGTTAATGAGTGAGGTCATGTGTGACCTCAACGCCCCTGATCAGTAGATTATATGGCTGTGAGTTAAAAGTCTGCCCCCTATCACTTTCATTTTATTTCATTGCTCTTGAGAAAACGGTAATTCCTAAGGAAAGTGAAGAAGATTTTAGTTCTTCATATAGATTTTTTTTATGTAGAAGCTCGGGGTATGAAAATTTAAACCGTATGAATAATCTCATTTTAAAACAATCCACAAATTGCTTCGGTCTCTCTCTGTGTTTCTCTCACACACGCAACCTAGTGGAAATACATTTCTTTAAAGATCAATTAAATAAAAGGTAAATGCTCAAAACTATTTCATAAGAGTGAGAATCTGAGAACTGAGTGTTCACCATTTTCTCACTATTACCTATGAGCACTACACTCTTAGAAAAAAGTACAAAAGTGGTCACTGGGGCAGTCCCTTTTAAAAGGCACACCTTTGTACCTAAAGAGTCCATATTTGTACCATAAAAGTACATATCCGTACCTAAAGTGTACATATTAGTGTACTAAAGTGTACCTTTTGAAAAGGTATCACCCCAGTGTCAGCTTTTGTAAAAATACATTCTGAGAGTGTAGCAATTACTCAAAATCCCACAATTTTCTCATGAAACCTCAATTAGTCATCAGTCCTTTTATATAATCTGTTAACTCACTTTTGAGGTTGCTTCATTACTCACTATATTCATTTCTTTATTTCTTTATTTGATACTCAAAAATGTGTGGGATAAAGTGAGATAATTCTTGAATCTGTGAAACAGTATTTCAGCCAGTCTCCATCTGCATGTCCATTGATTTCCACCATAGAAGTAAAGCTGTGAGAAATCTTGTGTGTAGAAAAACACAGCGCTGATTAATTTACAAGATAATGACTGCATCCTAGATCTGAACAGAGATTGTAAGATCATTGTGGCACCAGAAGGAATTGAAAAATAACTATTTCCAACTGTTCATTTTATTTTCACACAAAACTAGCCATCCTGGATTATTTTGTAAATTATCTCCAGAAAAACAAGAGGATGACTTGCCATGACTTATAATATGATATTTTATACAGTATATATAAATACACTTTACATAAATGAAGGGTTCTCCATTAGATGAATTAACTTTTTATTGATTTGTTTGCAAAGACTCACAGCATACACATTTTTGTGAGATTCATGGGGTTTTGTGCATGCATAGATGGCTGAAGGGTCTCGAACAAGAGCAAAAATGTAATTGCCATTATATATATTTTTTAAACTATTTTTCATTCATGTGCTGAAAATACAAACATGAATGCAGAACAAATTACAGGACACTTATTTATGCTGTAGATAACATGTTTGTGTCAACTACTGACCATTGGCACACACACACACATACACAGACGCATTAAACAATGGGCACTTCTGAGCTGCCATTAGTGTCACACACACACACACACAATGCAGGTTCCGTCCACATGGCACAAAGAACTGCTTAACAAAAGAGAGGGAGAGAGACTTACATATCACAGAACACCAGACGTGAGCTAAACAGCCTCCATTCTGACACCCACACAACACACACACAAACATGCTAACACATCCATACACACCCAGCATTCAGCTGTCCAATAAATTCAAATGTCAGCCTGGTTCCTGACATCAGCTTCTCATGTACTGTACTTTTAGATGGCATTTAACACACACACACACACACACACACACACACACACACACACACATACACAAACACATGAATGTAGAACCCTTTATTAATTTCTAACATTTACAAGTGTTTGATTATAATTTTGGGGGGGATTTGTTTGTGTTTTTTGAATAATGATGAAGGCAAAATATTAAATTGCAAAATAAAAAAATATTAAAGATTTATATTTACTGGGTAATCCATTATTTTATGGGGGGGGGGATGACTTTATAAAGTGAGCAGCATCATGTTATTTTTACACAGAGATTGTTGGCTCTGATAATTCAATCGGTTGACTATAACAATCTTTTCTCATTTCATTATGCCAACGGGGATAGTTCAAAAATGACATAATGACGAGCATTTCTCGTGTTTTTGACTCAAGTTTGTAACTCAATAAATATTCTTTTTTTCACAATGCTTACACACAGTTTTTTAACATTTCTCACATGCAAAACGTCACACACGTCTTGCAAAAGCAACTTCTTTGAAAACATTTTTTTGCATAGTAACTCTACACAAAAACATCAAATAATTAGCCACGTACACAAACTACACACAGATGTGAGAAATGTAAAACACTACTCTTGTGTGTCTTTTGTTTTTTCAAAGTGGCTCTCGCACATATTGTACATGCATAAATATATACACTGTATATACAGTAACTGACGAATTTTACATAGTTATGCAACTGAACTTAATCAATGGTGAACTGACTTGAGCTGTAGAATAACACTCACTTTTGACTTGCTATAGAGCTGCTTTACAGCAGTAAGTGAATTTGATTCTTTTGTGAAGCTATAGAGATGAGTCCAGTCTCTTACTGGTACTGTACTCCCTACAAATATATCACAGAGAGTGGACGAGACTGAGAGTGAGTGTTTCTCGAGACCTGGGGAGTGACCAGACGCACTGAGAGACTCTGCTTATATGTGTGTATCCAGGCTCTGAAGTAAACATGAGGTTGCTGTATTAGCTGTCCTCCCTTGAACACTCACATTCTTCTGTGACACACATAGGATATGGGTCACTTTAGGTCATTTTTTTAAGTTTAGCATACATGTTTATGTGTGTGTGTCTGTGTTAACAAGACTTTGTAGGATTTTCTGCAGGCATGTATATATTTGTATTTCATCGTGTGTGCATATCCAGACATTGTTTTGTGTTTTTTTTTTTTTTGTGCTTCTCGCTTTTTCTATGTGTTCATGTGAGTGTACATGCAGACTTTTACTAGTCAGGAAGTGCCCTTCTCATTAGGAATGTAGAAATCATTGGATCACAAACAAACGGTTACAGAGATCAGACTGTGAGCAGGACGTCAGAGAGAGTCTCCCACTAAAAGAGTCCATTGTTCATAGCTAAAGAGAGAGAGTAGCTGGGCTACTGCCTAAAACCACATTCAGCCTCATACATATATGCTCACCCACTCAAACACACACACAGAAGTGGCTGTCATAATTTGGTTAGAGGGCTTTCTGATTAATAAGGATAGAATTAAATATTTATAAAAAAATATATATAATTTAGATTTTTAAATGATCATATTGGAGAACTATCTGAGGACAAAAATAAGCAAACTATACTACAATAGGTGTACTTGAAATACTTGAAAAATGAATACCACTTCCAAATGAAAGTTAATGTCCAAATACGTTTTGGGGGCAGTTGTTTGGTACTCTCATGTTATTTACTCTACTTATCCAAAGAGGTCACTTAAGTACATAGTCATATTTACAAAGATGCCTTAATTCATTGACTCTGCATATCTCTTCCTCTCTCTCCCTTGTCTTTTACAGTCTTTATAACCTAAGGGATTAGAGAGACAGAGAAGGGAATGTGTGGGTGTGTGTTTGTGTGAGAAAGAGACCATGGGCGTAAATGTGTGTGAATAGCTGGAATGCTAAGTAAAAGGGGCTGAAAAGTAAACAGAGAATAAAGAGACAATGTTATCTGGGATCCACAACAACACAATATGGCAGCCCAACATACTTTTGAACATTTTTATTGAAACTGATTGAACAATAAGAAAGAAAAAAAAAACAATACACAAAGACAAACTGTATTCTGACATCAAATGGCAAAATGAGATGATGGAATAACAGAAAATAAAGAGGAATCTGGCAAGCCAAAACCACAAAATATCGTTGCAAACAACTGCAGTGTCTTGTCAATATAAATGTATTCTTCATAATTCAGTGCACCTAATACTGATCTCGTAAAGCAAAGCCCAGGATAGCAATGCTATCGAGAAAGAAACGCAAACCCCAACACTTACAAAAAGAAATGCAAACAACTCAAATATACCATGCAAAATGTCTGTATGCTGTTAAAATGATGTAGTCAGGCTGAGGAACATCAGGATTTTAAAGATGCATGCCAATAGCAGCTATGCGCTGGAGCTAAGCGGATTGGAACACACAATAATTTATGCGTTCCAGAGGAAATGATGTCACTTTTGGAATGGGTGACAGTTAAGAACAGCACAGTCCGGCACTCAGTATTAATGCACTTCAAACAAGTAAATCTCAAGCACTTATTGTGTGCTGCTCCCCTTAACTCATAATTAAAAAGAATATTTCTTAGTTAATGCCGCTTACACATCTTGAGAACAGAATGTGTCCTCAGCATCTGCTTATGACAGTTCATAGACTGTTCATAATGCGTCATAGTCCTATTGGACACATCTGTAGAATGGGGAAAAGAAAAATTATTTTTTTTTTCTGTATGATTTTTACACTCAGTGGAATAAAAACATACAAGCTTTTGCTTGCATGGGCAGCTGTTTTTTGTTTTTGTTTATTAGGCCCTTCACAAATTCAACATTCATTTATTCTCCTGTTACACTAATATGCATTAAAAAAAGATACTGTAACTACCTGTGGCCTCCCAGTGTTGGGATAAATGAGACTTTTCATGCTAAATAAAGGGACTTGTGGGCACTGGGATGGCGTATATGTGGGAGGGCATCTTTTTTTAATGGGACAGGGGATGGGACACTCTCCTGCTCCCCGTACAGTCCTGGATGGATGGTGAGAGTGCTGCTTGCATTGATTTTGACATCAGAACAATAGTTCAGAACTTCCCGGATTTCTTCTTCTTCTTCTTCTCTTCCTGTCGTGCCTTTCTTTTCAGGGGCTGGGAAATAAGGAAAGCGGAAACGCAATTTAGCACAAATACACCAGAATCAGACACAAATGAGTTTGTATTCATGAAACATAGACAAAGATTACATGACAATGTCTATTAATAGGGTATTTCAGTTATATTTATGAGTTTTATTCATAAGTTTGACTCAGCTATGATCCAAACATAGAAAATCTAGAAAGTATTTTTTTAGATCATATGAATTCAATTGGTTATTTTATTTAATTATTATTATTTAACCAAATTATTATTATTATTTTGTTTGGGGGGGGTCACACCATGTTAATACCACAAATAATATAGCATGAGCACCACTGTGTTGCTACACTTTTTTAAACAGTACATTTGTACAATGTACAAACATACCCATTATGAGGTCACTTCCCTGTTTAACATTCTGATCTCTGAATGATTCAGTGGTGTTTTTCTCCAATATTTGCCATTTGGTTGGACACTGTTAGAGCACTGCTTAGAGTAGCAACATAGTTTTGTCAAGCTCTAACATGTTTACCATTTTATGAGCAACTGGGTTACACTAATTCATATGGGTTATCAATGAAACAGTAAGACAGTTACAGAGATCAAGATGCTCTCTTGTTTTTGAGGCTTTCGTTTCTTTGCAGTCCTACAACATAGAAAGCATTTACCGTTAGCATGCAAAATTTCACCTCAGCCATGTATAGAGAACACGTTCCTAAAGCAGCCAGCCACATCTGTTAAACATTATTGTTAACACAACATTGGACTCCATTGGGCAAAAAAAACACAATTTGAAATTGAAGTTTACAATTTGAAATTGAAAATGCTAAGAAAATCATATAGATTTGGAATTGACTTGAGGGTGAGAAAATAATGTAATTTTTCTTTTATTTTTGGGTGAACTAACTCTTAATGATATTTTTTAATTAATAATTGTAAAAATTTAATTTTACCTTAAAATGTTATTTATTTTCTTGTACTTACGAGTATTGGCCCATTCTTCTGACCACCAAGATGATCACAGCAATGACAATAATCCCTAGGATCAATGCACCGATTACGATCCCCACCAACTGTCCTGTGGCCATACCTGGAATGAGGAAAATCACCAGGTATCATGGCAATGGCTGCTCATCCTCACTCACACACATTCTGAAGTTATGTTCACACCATTAAAGGTTGTTCTAAATGTAAATATAATAGCAGAGTCCATACCTCAACTTGTACAATTTTCTTGATGAATGATGAATGATTAAAACACTTATCGTTCATGGAGTGAAGAGGCCTTTACTCTAACAATATTTACATTGTATGTTTGTGAGTATATTGTATATCTAACCTTCATCCTCCTCTTTATCTGCTGTCTCTGATTTTGTTTCTTCAGTTTTCCTAGCTTCTTCTGTTCTTGCAATGACAGTGGCTTCAGGGCCGGCTGTCCCTTTAGGTCCAGCTTCTGTTGATTGTGCTGTATCTGTTGGGGTTGTTATTGCTAATGGGGCATCTGAACGTATCATTGGTGCTGCTGTGGAAACCGCTGGCACTTCTGTTGAGGCAGCTGCTTTTGTAGTCTGAGGAGCAGGCTCTGGCGTTGAAACAGCATCTTGAGGAGCTGGTTCCACTGTTTTGGCTGTGGAAACAGGCGGATCTGATGCAAGATTTGGTTCTGAAGTTGAATCAGTATTTGTTAGCACCACCAGAGTACCTGGCACAAAAACAACAAAACGGTTCATAAAAATCAGAAACCCTTAGATGTTCATTTCAACGTAAGAGGAGAGAGTCGGATATAAATGGAGAAATTCCACTGATGCTGTTTGCTGTGTGTTTTGGTTCTCCAGTGGTTGTATTGGATGGGATAAGCCAGAATTTTCTCATGACCTGCCGTTAATAGCAAGAACATTCCGGCCTTCTCCATCAGCTTAGTAAACACACACACTTACACATTCACTTAGACACTTACGTACAAAAACTGTCTGCCACTCCCCCAATAGCTCCAAACTAATGAGATCACTTCCTTTCTACATCATACCTTCAGCCAGAGTGCCAGACTAATTGTCTCACTTCCTGGGTGGAGCCTGCAATAACTGCACAGAAGGAAATGAAGCAGTGGAGAAAAAAAGCAAAAATGGCGTGTTTCCTCAGGGCTGATCGTTGATATTTCTGCATCCCTCACAATGACCTCAGCAACCATTAGAGACGCAGCAAAAACTGATCTCAGATCTGTGCTCGTGTCTAATCCAGATGGACTTCACATTAGAGACTTTCTCTTGGCGATCCGAGGGGAAACTCCCTTTACAATAACACCACCTCAACTGCTGAGCTACACACTTTAAAATATCAAACTCAGCATGCATTGCACTTCAGCTCTGGATGAATAGCAAATTACTGTTTCGCATCTTTAGTAATAGTTTTATGGAGAAAATTGTGTATTTTACTGATGATTATGTGACCCAGACACTCTCAGCAGTTTGGAATTAAAGGAGTTCTTCACCCAAATGAAAATGTGTCATTATGTACTCATGAGGGTGAGCAGTTTCCCATATGACTCTCTCTCTTCTGTAGAACCCTAAAAGGAAATTTCTGAAGAATATCCTGGCGCTCTTTTTTTTTTATGAAAAAATATGACACATTTTAATATATTTAATATATGTAAGCAATATCACACAAATAGCCTTACTTGCAGTTTCTTTCTAATTGTTTAAATTGTTTATTTCTGAGTAAAAATGGCTTCTACAACAGTTTTATTTTGTTGTACTTTTATGATATGTTTATGGTACTTTTGAATTATTTTTGAAGTGTCTCCTTCATGTATCTGCACTGAAAGAACAACCAGCTAAATTTGTCATTATGTAATCCACAGAGCAGAGAGTTATACAAGTTTGGAATGACACGAGGAGAGTAAATGACAGAACGTTCATTTTTGGAAGAACCATCCCTTTAATAATAGGTTTCCACACAGTTTGTTATTTTAAATCCATATTTATATAACCTAATTAACTGGCCTCCCAAAATAAAACATTCAAACAAGTTAAGAACTTTTACGTGAGAGTAGAAAATTATTTAATTATAAGTGGGTGTCAAAAAGCAATAGAAAGACGGACAGAAAAATCTGTCACTGTTAGTGCCACATTCAAACAAAACAGTCCAGTTAAGAAACATATTTAAGTGTGGGGTGTGGTCAGAGATCACATTGTCCTGTGTGTATGTGTGTAAGTGTCAGTTTGTGTGTTTATATTAATGTTCTTGTTGACTGCAGCTAACAATCAGCTCATTATGTTAGAGACCCCAACAATTAGTTCTAAGTATGGCTCTCTTTCCCTCCAACCACTACCACACACTCACATAAATACACACGATGTGATGGGAGGAGCAGAGCACGGAGAAAGAGCAAGCTGTTAGGCTGCATGGCCAGCGATTGTAACTGTAAGTTATGTAAAGCATAATGTCCAGTCAGTCCATCATTATTGGGGAACAGCGGCTTGTGGTGGCCACTCATTATGTTAACTGACAAACAATGTGAAAGCGTGTCTGAGAGACGTGACAATAGTGACCAGTTCGTTTACCTGGACAAACGGACTGATATCCACATTATTATCGCAAGAAGAGAAAGCACATCCATTTTTACCTTAAGGATTTTACCATAATTTATTGCCAAACTGGAATTTGTTGTCGTATTATTTAAATGTACTACTGAATCATAAACACACTAGTGCAAATGGTTTTACTGTTTGCTGCACTTTGTTATGCACTTTTGCATTGGACAATAAGGAGGATTAAAAAGGTACTTATTTACCTATTGTGGCTAATTAATCGTAAGTCTCGCACATTCACAGGAAATACCTTACTACCTGATTGAAAAATAAGGTGGATACAACATGGACTTTGGCAACAGTCCATCCATTCAATCACCAAATCGCTTGTCCTGTGTAGGGTGGATTGGCAGTGATAAATAATATAATGACAAACCATTGTGCTACAGACTGCAATGAGTCAAAACCCACAAATTTAGAGCAGGTATGTGTGTGTCAGTGAAAATCCACCCATTAGATGATCAAATCTATGACCAAGCCTGAAACAGTTTCCTGACGAAACTGAAACCATAAAAGGCAAAGACAAGGAAAACGAAAGGCAAATATAGAGGAAAAGAGCAGAGAACAAGGGAAATAGAGCACAAGAGGCCAGTGTAGGGTGTCTGTTAAACAGGGAGACAGAATTGTTTTGCCGGAATACAGAGAGGAAAGATTGATCTTCCTTTACCCAAACTAATTACTTCCAGTCTATCAGATTAATCTCAATATATTGCTTCAGTATGTGTGTGTGTGTGTGTGTGTGTGTGTGTTTGTGTGTGTGTACAATTTGTGAGGGAGTATGCTGCTGGAATGTTTTAGTTCAGGAAGAACAAGTGAAGAAAATCTCAAACACAAATTCCCTCCTTCAGCCATACACACACATACACACACATCACATGGCACGTTATGAGTGGGCAGTAAAGGACATAGCAAGTGAAAATTCACTCTTATCAACAGCACACATACACATACTTAGGCTCTCACACGCACAATCTCCAGGGAACAAATATCTCAATGCTAACACACATCCTAATCATCCAAGGATGATTTTAAGTTATCAATAACAACACTGTTAAAGAGTGAATTTAGATTATGAAGATAATTTATATTGTGTTGTATGGAATTAATTCAAATACATAACAATAAAGTCAGTCTAGGGTAATCTCTATCAGACAGCACTTTAAGGAGTTGATTTGATTCAGAATGAGGACTGGATTTGATTTCTTTTTGAGCTAAAGATCAAGCGGAACAAATTAATTTAGATGTATCAAAACTCTGTTTGCACTCTTAAGTTGAATATGAAGTTGTTTGAGGAGCACTGTAAATAAGTTGGGGTAAGTCTGTGGTAGCAGTCAGAGACCCTGAGAGAGTTTTAGGGTTCACGTAGCTAAATTAACGGTCAGTACACCCAATACCTCGATGTGCTCTCACGTGCCAGTTTACCATTACTCTATTCATAACACACACAACACATACCAGGCTGACTTAAGAGATTTCTGAAAAGGTAAAAAGTTCACAAAACAACATTAATCTATGTCTCAAAAGTAATCGTATAAACAATGCTGGATCCTAAAAAAAGGAGTAGCAGAAACGTTTAACAGTCTGATGAAGCCCGCATTTAGAACAGGGAGTGGCACCAACAGACTGGGAGAACAGGAAGAAAGAGAGACAAAGGGCAGAGGAAGAAAGAATGAGAGAGACAGAAGGAAGTCTGGAGAGGTTGATGCTCTCTGATCGCAGGGAGTGAAGTTTTCCAAAGTTTGAAACTTGCTGAGCATTTTAATGGGATGTTAAGAGGGCTGTAACCAACCCTGAGCAGTGAGTCAAAGGCCCTGCAGTTTAAAAATAACGTACATGCCCCTCAAACTGAGAGGGGTGAAATCTTGATACCCCGCCAAAGATGGTTATAAGCGACGGGGTTGAGGAGAGGGAGAGAAAGAGCTCTTTTTCTCTCTCTCAGGCCTCCTCGGATGTAACCAGCCTGTGTGTACTAAATGTTTGATTTCATCCCTTAAATATAGAGTTGGCTCTAGCATTAATGCACGTGTAACCCTGCCCAGATTGAAAGAAACAGAGAAGTAGATCAGTGCTGACTAACTCAAAATGGGTATTACAATCATTGCACCGTTACATCATTTTCCCAGCACTAGGTCCACATGAGAGAAACAGTTTATCAGCACAGGCCTAGATGTATGGATAATGTTCATCATGAACAGAAAAGCACTGAAACATCTATAGATGCATGTAATGTAAAGATGATTTTTTACGTTCATTTACTTGCACTGAAAACCCTGTATATATTGTAGCTGATCACTAAAATACTACAATTAATTAATGATCTAAGTAAAGAAAAAAATATATAATGTAAAATTTTTTACATTATAACCATTATAACACATCTTTTTCCTTTATATACTCACATATAAAGCCAAAACACAACTCAGATGAGAGCGAGAGTGAGAGAAACATAATTTAGTGTAATCATGAATAGAGGATATGGCTAGAAACAGATGGACAGCATGGCCAGAGTGTTGGAAAGAAAGCAGAGCTCCCTGTATGTGTGTTTACTTACTTGCTTGGGTAAAGGTACAGAAAGGGCCCGTCAGGGTGACCAGTAGCAGTAGTATGATCCTCACCATGGTCACTTTTGGTCACTGTTCGTGAAGAGGCTCCTGAAAGTGCACAGCAGACTGTGGATGAAATGCTGGCTCACACGCTCAGAAGTGTGGCTCAAAGTTGGTCTGAATGGAAAGGGGTGGTGAGGTCTGAAGCAGCAGTCTGGACATAGACACTGAGAGCCAGAGTGAGAGTGAGTAAATGTGCTTTAGTGTTTCTTCAGAGGGTGAGGGTGAGGGGGCTGGGCATTGGTATAGGTGGTCCTGCCCCTTATGCCTTAAATTAAATCTCTGTACATCTGTCTTGCTCTCTCTCTCTCTCTCTTTGACTATATAAACCTGAAAACAGCTTCAATATCACCTTTTTATATTCCTTTTTTTTTTTACTTTTACCGTTGCATTTATTTTTCTCATATACATATATCAATCTTATGGAACACGTTAGATATGCTGTATTTATTCTTATTTGAATATAAACGGTTGTGATTGCTAGACAGTCTGATTAATGGTTTACTTCTGAAAATATGGCTTTCCACAAAAAAACTAAAATTAGATGTGATTTAAGACAGTAGCCTACTGTTGTACAGACTGTAACAGTTATGGCTGTCCTTTATAGCCACGTTGTGTAGTAATTGTGTGAAATTAAATATGGCGCACACCCTGACTAAGGTATATTAGATTATGGGAATTTGTGAATTTAGGATGTAATTATGGACAGATTGCGCTTGAAAATAAGAGTTTTCTACTACCACGAGGCCTATGCAAAACCCTCCAGCACATCAGTTTATGATTCTGAGGAATTGGAGCAAGAAAAATAGCCTGCTTGACGCCGAATTATTTTCAACCGTTGAAAAAGTGTGAAATGGCCTGTGAATGTGAGGCATTTGTTGGGTGTGAATGCCGCCATTTAATGCTTCCATCTAGTGGCTACTTTGTGTAATTACAGGAGCACAATGTTCCTACTGTCTCACAGCAATCCACTCTCACATATCAACAAGACCACACAGAAAAAGGGCATTTCTTGAAGACTGAGGCTAGTTATGAATTTTAATAGCAGCACATTTAAAAAATAATAAATTAATCAAAAACATATTTAGGTTCATTCCTGTTATTTATTAAATGTTCATGTCTAGGCCTATAGGCTGTGTGATTTAAAACATTGGATATAAAGTCTTGACAGTATCACAATTAGGTAAACTTCCTTTTCCCGTTTCTCTAGTGAAAATGTGTCAAACAAAACGTTTTATTGGGAACATTGTTTTAATAGAGTAATCTAATTTAATCAGGTTTCCTGTGTCCTCAGTTGATTTGGTTCAGAATGAGGACTGGGCAAACAGCATTAGCAAAGGATTTGTTGTATTCTTTGATGCTTTGTGGTATTAACTGGTGGGTCACTGTGAAGCATTCCAACATTTTACATCAAACAGAAACTGGTATGGTAATATCAACATTTTGCAAATAACTCTTATGCTAAACTCTTAGTATGCAGTTCCAAACTCAGCATTAATCTCTCTTAGAAAGCTCAAAGGGTACTGCATAAGGGGAATGACCTCTGTGTATTTGAAAGACATTGTTTAAAGACATTCTTTTAACTCATTCAAACAGCTTCACCTCATCAAAATTTAAAAGACTAAGGAAAGATACACCATAGGCTACACACATCACACAAAAGACCCCAGGTGGAGGGAGGTCTCTTAAGTAAGGAGAGAGAGGAGGAGAGTTAAATCAGTTTAACTTAGAATTAGAAGCAGAAGGGATACTTAAAGGAAATACTCTTACTCACATAAACATTCAAAATATGTTCACACACACATTCCCAGGAACAGGGATCTTAGATGCTTGCATAATTGCCTGCTCACCTTTTTCATACAGTGAAAGAGAGAGAGGATGCAAGAAAGAGAGAGTGATAAGGATGGAGGAGGTATGAATAAGAGCAGGACAGAAACCAATTCAAGATTATATAACAATATTTACCAATAACAAACACACACACACACACACACACACACAGGATGGCAGATGTTCCTCCGAGTCTCCGTCAGGTGAAGGGAACTCAAATACAGCGGACAGAAGACAGTGAGTATCTGTTTTCTTCTGCCTCTGCAAACTCAAATTGCACTTCTTACCTACGAAGTTTATAAAATAAATCAGTAAGAAGTCAATCTTATTCTATGATAATCTGTATTATTTTCATTCAAGTTTTATTTGTAGTGATGTTAAAAACGGTCTATTCGGTTGTTTACAGTTGTTCAGATTTTTTGTTTTCATATATTTTGTCTATTTTATACTCATTTTTAATTGGCAGATGATGGCAGATGGCACTGTAATTCTATAAATTCCATTTTCATGTTGTTCATTTATTGTTAGTTGATAAATAGCAATTTTAGTTTATACCAGGCATTATACAGAATCTTTATTTTACTTTTTATACCTTTTTTTTACATTAAAATTTGTGAACATAAGCATATAATAAATGGCACACAATTTTAAATACTATTGTTTTCATATTTAAATTCACAATGGTCAAGTTATTGGATTTATTCTCTGATTGAGATCCTGTATGGATATGGTGCTTTTTACTTTAGAGCACAACCTTAAGTCTTCAAGGATACTGTCAGATTAGCCTGAAAAAAAAGAAAGAAGTAGAAACAGAGTGAGAGAGAGAGGCTGTTTTATTTGATTGCTGTTGTGTGGGTATGAGTGAGGCAAAAGAAAAAGTGCAGAATGTTAATTTTTCACCTTTCTCAGCTTTTCTGTGGACTTCTACCACTTTTGTGATTACAAATGATGAGGCAGATTATTCCACACACACACACACACACACACTTTGTCTTTCCGAGGCTGCGGTTTCTGTACTTTCTGTAGATGGTAGATGTCAGCAAACTCATTCGCCTGGCTGCATTCACTCCTCTCATTTACCCTGCAGTCCTTTACCCCGAGTGCTGTAGGAACACTTCAGCAGAAGCCTCTTGGATACATTTTTTGCTGCAATGACAGGGCCTTCTGTCCAGATGTACTCGAGCACCCAGCAGCGCACTGACCAAAGGGCAGCTGTTAAACATGACGTATCACAAGGACCCTCACTTCACTTCAGACCATTTCAATGCAACACAGCGGGACATTTTGACATCACTGCAGAGGATTATTTGTGAATCTCCAAAGAACAGAGAAATAGGGAGAGAGCTGCTTCAGTTCTCTGACCTTTGCTGTCAGCTCTCATTATATCAAAAGCTTTATTTAGTCTGCCCGACACCTTTGTGTTACTCTCTTGCACACACTTAAGCACAGAAAGATTTATTGTAATTTTGCCAAGAAAAGGACGGTATCAAATGCTGCAAAACATCATTGTTACTTAATCTGTGTAATAATATGATTTCTACTGGTGAAATCTAGTGTATATGGTTTAATATTTACAGCAATATTAATTTGCTGAATATTTACTCAGACCACCCAATGTGTAGATGAGTCTGTTTCTTCATCAGAACGAATTTAGAGAAATTAAGTATTACAGCACTTGCTCTGCAGTGAATGAGCGCCGTCAGAATAAAAAAATCTAAAGTTTTCAGCAAATTTTTGTAAACTATTCTTTTAAGCCTCCACAAACTTTAAACCAGCTACAACTAGCAAACCAGTAAGGTTACCAGTAAGTTTAAAGAACCCGAACAAGGATGCTTTTCCCTGTTTTTATACAGTCTATGGTTTTTCCAGGGACTATAGCATCTCTGTTGTGTGAAATGTCTATCACTTTCTCACTCTTAAATTGTTCAGCATGTCTTCACTGCTGTTTGAAATCCTACAGTTTAAAAATCTTTCTTGAAACTTGAGTGTTAAATGAAGATGTGTCTGCAGGAATTAAATGTGAGAGAACATTGTATTTCGTGTGTGTTTGTTTTAGCTTCGCAACATCATATTTTAAATTCAGGTTTCAAGATAACAATATAAATAGATGGAATAAACTGTGTGTTGAAGTAGAGCCTTGTACTGCCTTGTTTCGCGTTTCCTGCCTGCCTCATGCTTAACATAAATTATAGATGATTAATTGTAATAGACAATATATTTATAGGATATTAAGGAATCCTGTGTGATCAGCTTTTTGCTCTTTGCTCATTTTGCTCTTGTTTAGTTACATGGCCATTAGAGGGCGACATAGATCCTCAGTGTAAGGCACACGAGACGCCAATCATTTACCACTGAAGAACGTTGCAAACACATTTCCCTGTGAAATTGCATAGCTCATTTCGTTTCATAAAACCCATAAAGCCTAAAATCACACTCATAAACAGTATTAGAGTAGTTATTTAATTCAAAGCATTTCTGCACAAGCCCAAGATCTACATCCCCAACCCTACTTTTTTTCTTTCTTTTTTTTACACTCAAAAAGAGTGTATCATGACTCAGTAGCAGCATTTGATCTGTTTCAGTGATGGTGAAGTACGCACACATTCATGTTGTTGCAGCTGAAAATGAGCGATGTGCTTCAAGATTAGGACTGACAGCAGAATTCAGTCTTGGCTCTTAAATATGCCTGTTTCAGCAGAATCACACATCTGATGTTGGAAATAATAAGAAACCTTTGCTCTGAACCAATCTTCTTCTTGTTTATAGTCTCTTTGACAGAGCATACTGTGACATTTATGTCGTCCTCGTCCCTTTCAGTGTTGTTTAGATTAATTAACATGCATCTATTAAAGCTCTCTAAAAGATAAGTGGTATAATTTCACTCAAGCATCTGCCATCAGCTAATGAAATGCTTCGAGCTGTAGTAATGTGTAACCCTCATACAGACATGAGAGACCAATTTAGATACAGCTTTAAAAATTATCTTTTAAATTGGTCTTGAAAGAGAAAGATTTTCTCCCTGTTTGTTTTTATATCCACTTTGAGACTATAAAAACACAGCGAGAGGATGATAGTGAAGGGTTGTGGTAGAAAAAGATGACTCCAAAAGGCAATAATGTCCGTCTGTATATTTATGAACTAAATAAATCTCTGAGCGATTCAGAAGATGTTTTAGGGTGTGATAAATCCTGACCTGTGAGCTGCTTCCACAGTTGTACATTAAGATTTAGATTTTCAGTCTTTCAGCTTATATGCTGGGAAATATTACTGCCTGTCGAGTGTGAATTTGTTCTTGCATTCAGTAATATGAGCAGGTCCACATAAAATATTTTGACTAATTTAATAATGCCTTCACACACTCTCTCGTGCAAAGTCTGTCTTTACTGTTTATGAAAGATTTTAGTGTTTTAGTGTTTCAGAAATATTGTCATCTGACTGAACTGAATAATTTGTAATTATTTACATATTATGAATTGAAAATAAATGTAAAGTATAATTTCTTTTTAAGTATGAACAGATACAAATGTATATGTTTTTTGTTATTTTATATATTTATAAGCAATACAGTTGAAATCAATAAAATGTATCACAATCAGACACTTTCATTATATTGAAAAATAAATAAATACAATATTTTAGTAATGCACATTGTTCCACTCAAAGTCTTAAGCATTCTAACAAAATGAGGGGCAGTAAATAATGACAGAATTTTATTTTTGGGATGAACTGTCCCTTTAAGAATTCGCAATCTCCTTGTGACAAGGAGATTCTGCTTCTAGATGCACTGCTCATTAAGGCATAACTTAATTTAAAACTCATTAAATTAAACAGAAATTAAATCCTAATTAACTTCAACTCAGTCTAAATGGAAAACAGTGATCACTCAGGGACTGTCAGTGTTAATACTGCCATTCATTATATTGTGGCCTCTCTTTATCAGCTACAGTATTCTATAACTGTGTATGAATGTGCATGTGCTTGTGCCCCTGCAGAGGGTCAGCTTCGTTTGTATGAGTGGAGAGAGAATCTGGAAGATGAAGAGCAGGCTTCATCACTGCTTATCAGAAGAGAAGCACTTCAGAGAGCCATGACACTCATGACACACCTGCAGCTCAGTGCACAGGTACAGCCAATCATGTTCCTTTATGTCAGTTTCATACAATATTACTATATACACACTGCTGTTTTTTAATCAGAAGCAGTCAAATGTGACAGCAGAATTTAATAATTTACAAATATTACAAAAGGTAAATATTTGAAATAAAATTGCAATGTCAGATGTTATATATATAAATACCTAATATTTTGAAAAAATGCACAGGAGAATGTTGTTTTGGTCAGTTCGGATGTGTTCCAGTAGGTGTGAGTATGTGTGTGGTTGGGCAGACAATTTCCCTATCCCATCTGCTCCTCCTGGCCGAATCAAACCCTGATGAGCCGAAACCTCCCCCTTTCCCAGACCAGAGATCCATCAGCCAACCTGCCACTCAAGCCCTAGGGGGGGCTAGAAATGATAATGTTGCTGCCATCTTCCTGTCTTCCTCCTGCAATTTTTAATAACCCGAAGCACACGCTCACATCTCACGCCATTCCCTCGCACATAAACACATTTATTTCGAGTGAGCTTTTAATAGGGTTACAAGGTTTATCATAACTAGATGATTAAAAGCCTTGTTGATTCAAGCCTCGCGCTACACATTAATGACCATCAGTACGAATCAAGGCTAGACGGGACCTCGCAGGGTCCAGACTAATCTCGCCAGTGAGTCCCTGGGGGACTGAGAAGGTCTGCAAGAGTCAATTTGCTATTCCTCATCAAGCCTATCTCAGCACACACGTGCACAAACACACACACACACACACACACACACACACTGGTCAGTTTGCTCAGGCCCAGCTGGTTCTCAGAGGGTATATGTCACAAATGACTAACGTATCCCATAATGCCATCTGCTTCCGATATCCCAGAAGGCTTCCAACCAATCAGAAACCCATGGTCACCAAAGAAACACCTGACTGACATTAAAGGGCTGGCTGTTACCATGGTGATGAGCCCAGATCTGATGAGTGCTTTAAACTCCACAACAAATAGTTTTAGTGGTTTCATGCATATGTGTGAGGTGTGTGCTTAAGAGTCAGTTTGGGATCGGACAAGATGCTTAGTAAGTGTCTCGATAGGTGCATGAGGGTCTGGCTGGGCTATTGTGTCTGGTTGTGCAAGAGCTACATTAATTGTCTCTCCTCTCCTCATTTTCCTGCTCAGCAGAGCGGAGAGAGAGAGATGGGGAGAAAGGGAGAGGGCAAAGGACAAGGGAGAGGAAGATTCAGAGGGGCATAAAGAGAAGAAGACAAAGAAAACCAGAGGAGATTAGACAAAAAGTGTAAATAAGAAAAATGGGATCTCATTCTTTCCCTTAAATCTCATTACAGTAAAGCCGGAAAGTAGTAATTAAAATTAGCATGATGAAAATAGTTTCTCAAATAGTGAGGATCCTTTATCTATAAAATAGCTGCTGGATAAGAGATCCTGAAGGTCTGTCTCTGGGGTTGGAAAATATTTAAAGGGATATATTCCAAAAAAAAAACATTTTGTCATCATTTACCCACCCCCATGCATGTAGTACCAAACCTGATTTTCTGTGAAACACAAATGATATTTAGAAAATTTAAAAAGCATCCTTCAAAATATCTTGTTTTGTGTTGCTCAGAAATAAGAAAGTCTTACAGATCTGGAACGACATGAAAGTGAGTCAATGATGACAGAATGTTCATTATTTGGTGAACTGTTCCTTTAAGTGTTGCAGTTGTTCAATCACTGAAGAGGTCAATGGAAACAGTCTCTCCACAAGGGATTTTCGGTGCTGTTTGTGACTGACAATAAACAGATTGAGGGAGACAGCTGAATGTCACCCTCGCACAGCACTCTGACAGCAGCCTGGAGGAAGTGATGTCATAAACCGATGGAGGTGTTGTCATCCACTCAAAAAAACAAGCTTGAATGCATGTGCTATATTTCACACAGTATGTTGCTCACCTGCAGTTACATGTTACTGTCCTTCTCTTTAATGCTGGGGTTTTTCTGCTTAATTGATGAATTCATCCAGCAGTTACATACATTTTGTGGTCAGCATCATGCATCCTGAGAGGGGCGTGGTCTGTGAGGTCATTGGTCACGAACGTGGGACTAAATTAACCCAGAAAAAAATGGACTTAGAATGAAATAAAGTCTCATTGCTTATACTGAACATCACAGTATACTTGCTACTATTTTTTTGTTCAATGGAACACATAAAGATGCAGTCACATTAGTGAAATTTCTGTAATTTGTTTGTCAAGAGAGTAGTGATGCATGAAGCACAGCTCACACAAAGTCACTTTAAAAACAAAGTTGTTGTAAAATAGTAAGAATAGTATACATACATTCCATACTGATCATAGCCAAGGTCACAAGAACAAAGCCAGTTCAATGGCAGCTATGTTTTAAAGTCAGCCTTGCACTAAAAGCAGGTAATATTGAACAGTCATCCCACTGGAATAGCTTTCACAGAGTGATGTATGTTAAGAGGACTTTGTCAGATGGTTTCTGTCTTTGGGTGTGGTTAATACTCTTTTAAGCAGTTTAGCATTACAACATACATTAATAATATAAAAGAGAGAATGAGCAGATGATCTATTGTGATTCCACCCAGATATGACAGGACTGACCGCAGCCAGGAAACTCACATTAAAGTGGAATCATTTTGTTTATACAGAGGAATGAAGAAGAAGACTTTTCCGTTTAGCAGAAAGTAGTGTTAAGGGGATTTTTTAAATGAGTCTTATTTTCTTGGCCCTAGTTCAAAATAAAAGCTTTTGAATGTCCTAACACACACACACATTTGTACCATTCTCCTAAAACCACACTATTCTGCCAACTCAGAGATGACTGAGGTGAAGAATTTGAGTGGGTACAGTACAGTAAGTTGATGATATGTAACCAAACAGACGGTGAACATATGTTGCAATCAAACATGCAAAATTTGGTAGTTTTCTGTCATAGATTTCTGGTAGTTTTCAGGCATCATCTGAGGTCCTCCGAGGGGTTGGCATCATCACTTTTCAGGTGTTTGGTCATCTCAGATCTTTGTAAGGATTGGATCCAGAGTGAAGCTTGTGTAATTCCTAGTTACCTTGGGATGCTAGTATTGTGGCAGAAACAGAGAAGCAAATAGAGACAACATTATCATAGCTGATGTTCAAACTGAAGCAAAAATTATTTGTTCAACCAAAGCAAAAGCATGATAATGTGCATTTGATCAGATATAGAGTACAAGGTTATGAGATACATTATGTGAATGCTTGGCTAATTAGATGTGTTTTTAATCTAGATTAAACACAGAGAGCGTGTCTTAACCTCTGAACGTCATCAGGAAGGCTATTACAGAGTTTGGGAGCCAAATGAGAAAAAGCTCTAATTCCTTTAGTGGAATTTGCTATAGGTACTACCAAGAGTCCAGAGTTTTGCGATGGATTGCAGCATGATAGAAGACAAGTTAGGAGCAGGAGCTAAACTATCAAGGGCCTTAAAAGTTAGTAATATTTTGTAACTGATACGAAACTTAATATGTCTTACAAAAACTTTGAATGTGTCAACATTATCTATTCTCCCTCATAGATACTGTCTATTAATTCATACCTAGCTTGACATTAATAATAATAAATACAAATAAATAATTGTGGGAGATATATAAAGTAAGTTAATGAGTGAGGATGAGAGTCACACAAGACACATATAAAACCTTAGAAGCTATTACGGTTTTGACCGTGTCTCATAGACAATATTTTTTACACTGAGATAATGATATCTACCATATCTTTAATCCTAGCTCACCTTATTTGATTTAAAGCGAAGCTTCATTTGGCAGATTTATGAACCTTAATCACAAGTAGGTTTTCTAAATGTTTTAAGATATTTATAAAGATATTTTCAAAATGTGGCCTTCAGAAGTGTAGACAAACCTGTACATGTACACACACAGAACAATATGCACATACTGCACGTATTCAATCAGCCGAATAGGCCTACATATTAAAATATAACATAAAATGCTTAAAACGATTTTGAAAAAAGCTAATTACTTATTTATGAAGTGAAAAAAAAGATTACAAAAAAAAAAAAAAAAAAATTAATGGGAAACATTTTATTTATTCGTTTAGAATAATTTTTTTAATAATAATAAAAATAATAATAATAAAAAAAAGAAAAAGAAAAGAAAAAAAAAAAATATATATATGTGTATATATATATATATATATATATATATATATATATATATACGTTTAATATGCAAATGGCACGTTCCTTTTGATAGTTGCCCTCCTCTTTTCTTTCTCAGATGGTACAGTCCGTTTAAAGAGCCGCTCGGAGTCTCTCGTGCGTTGAACTCTCTCCACGAGAGCGCGCGGCAGAAAGAACCGTTTAGTGAGCACGCTGTTTTATTCTTCATACTCTTTAAAGACTCTGTCTTTCACTGTCTGTCTTTCTTTTTGACATCCACATCCGAACATTAGACATTATGGGACTCTAAATGTCCTTTCTTGCCTTGTGGATTTTGGGGGATTTCTGCACTTATAAAATAGAGGACATAGACAGAATGGGATTTTAGTGTGTTTATGATGCAGCAGGCGATATGACTCGCTACGTGAGTTCCGTGGATTCTCCCCTTAGGCGAAGATCCGGAGAATGATGGACGAGAACAAGCAGCTCGCGCAGCGGATCGATGGGGCGATCCAGAGCGCGAAGCAGGAGGTCGCGAACCTGCGCGCGGAGCTGACAGCCACCGGCCACAGACTGGCGGAACTCGGCGAGCTGGAAGAACCGGGCGAACCGCAGGAGCACCAGCAGCAACAACAGAACCATCACGGTAAGAACCGCACCTGTGCGTCTGTGTGAGCCCTCATATCGCTTACCTGTGTGACCTTCGAGTGAATGAATAGCAGGATAGATTCAAACTCTCACTCTTCCTCCGATTGATAGTGGATGAGTAAGGTTACTTTTTGTTTTTCAGTTTCCCCAGCTGGTGTTTCAGGACTGTTTTTAGTGTTTTTGTGTGAATCAGAATATGTGTTAAGAAAATATAAGAAGATGGGTGTTAAGAAAAGGCGTTTATATTCATCAGCATGCTTTAGATCAGTATCAGAAATAAACTTTTTGTTATTGTAAGATATATTTCCTCTCACTGAAATGTTTTACCTTTTTGAATGGCATTTTATTTCTCAAAACAGTTAATTCAGTTAATTAAAGTGGTACAGTGCCACAAACCAAAAAAACGTGTAGGTAATATTATGAAATGCTACATAACCAATAGCCTACCTAAAAATGAACTTCATTGCAAATCTAGCCCCATGTTGTGAATATCTCTACATTTTTTCTCACTTTTAGATCTTTCTCCTGCTTAAATGAGACTATATCCACAAGATAAACTGTTTTACTGACAACCGAAGTAATATAATCGAGCACAGCTCGTGTTTCAGGAAATGGCCCTTCATTTTTTTTCCATTAATGCTGTCAGACTAAGTGTACCACACTATAGAAAAGCTCTCCTGCTGTTCTGTGTGCTGTTGTATCCACCATTGATTGATTGGTCAGTCTTGTGATTGTCTGTAAGCTGCGTGGTGTAGCTTGGGGTGGCTTCTGTTTGAGTCTCTTGGGTGATCAGAGTGAGTCTCTGTTTCTGATCCACCTGCGCTCACTGGGTGGAGTAGACACCCTGGGCTGGTTTGGGTCATAACATTTAACAGATGCTTTTTATCCAAAGCAACTTACTGTATGCCAGAGCCACCCTGGGGTTGTGTGCCTTACTTAAGGGCACAATGATGAATCATGATTGTGATTTCCATAATTACATCCATAATGATGAACTAGACGTGCCCTGCAGTGACAGTGAAGCTTTGGTTCACCTTAGAAACATGCTGCCATCAATTTACACTTCTATTCTTAGATCATCACACAAGGTTAGTCTGTGTGTGTTTTTGATTAGCACAAATCCAACTTGCACTGTAAAAAAAATGCAGTAAAATCCTGTTAATTGATTAACTCTATGTTGCTGTAAAACTGTAAATGGTTTGATATCACTTTTGTAATTTTACTGTAAAATTATGTCAAATTTGTGTTCGTGGGGGGGGGGGGGGGGTTCTGTATATATTTTGGTTTATATTATGATGCAAAACAAGGAAATGTTAATTCCCAGTAGTCCATGCATGACACATCATATATGTTTATATTATATTTAAAGAGTAATTAAAATAGTTATAAGTTGTGAAATATACAGGCATCAATATGCTATACTGTAATACCAAAAACATTTTTTTACTGTGTTTTTTACACGGTATGTCTGGCAACCACAGCTGCTGTATTTTTGTTTAAATTTATGATTTTTATATTGATTTCTTAACTGTATATTTGACCCTTGTGTATGCCAAGAAATTATTTTATATCTGTTTATTTATCTTTTTGGTAAGCAGTCGTTTAACAAGTGGTATAATGCAAAGTCAGCCAGTAGTTATTGCAAAAAAAAAAAAACTTCAGAATAAATATTACAGTATGTTTAATTTGTGATGATGTTGGCTAACTGTACATTATGCATTACATACATTGCTGTTATTAAATAACTTATAAAAGCATGTAAAAAGAACAGTAATCTTTCCCTTCCTCATCATTTCTCAGTAGAAATCCATCTCATAACTGCAGATGAATCCTGACACTCAGAGGACCACTGCGAGGCTCTTGCCCGCAGCTCTCTGATTTCATTCAGCACTTCATTGAGAACTCAGCAGATTGCGATCTTGTGTCTTTGTCCCACATCCAGTCCAGGAAAGGCACTTCTCGGCATTGAGTTTGGCTTGCCAAGTCACTTGATGCAATTTATTTATGTGTTCATTTATGCATTTGGCAGCCACTTTTATCCAAAAGCCGTTTAGAAAGAATTCAGGCTATATTTTTTATCATTACATGTATTCCCAAGGAACCAAACCTATGACCTTGACATTGCTAGCACCAGTTAAGCTACAGTATTTCAGCCTGGCAAAGCTGTTTTTATGTAAGCAGGGGCTTTGTTGTTGCATTTTGCCACATGTCAGAATGCAGGATGTGTGTATTGACAAAATAATGACTTATCAAGATGGAAAATCACACGGACACATGCACCCAGACATGAGCCTGTCGGTGTAAATGAGAACAGTGCTTATTTATCTCTTGGAAGAGAGAGTAGCAGTGCAGATGGCCCTACAAAGACCTGCTGCTAATGAATGAGACACTAAACGCATACAAATAAGCACGCGCGCTCACACAGTCTTGTCTGCTTGTAGTTAATTTCCCAATTACGGCATTGTATCTACATTAACTGTGTTTTTATGGGGTTTTATTTGCTTAAAGATGATGTTTATGTAGCGTTTCCACACTATAGCCAGAAGAGAATGGGTTTAAGTGCACTTGGCCATATATCTGGCTTATGTGATATTGATGTTTCTAAATTGCCTTAATTGCTTGGCTGTGTAATTGTTTTGATGTAACAGCTGTCAGCTGCCACGCACGTAAAAATCTATCTGTTTCTGTTTATGGGAATTACACTTGCTTATACATTTGAGAATGAGTTAATTAGTTATGATAAAGCACTAACCTAGTAATGGCGCTTCTTAGTAAATCTTGAGAGACAATGCCAACAGAAGGTTGGCTCCATACAGGTGAGCTTGTGTTCATCTTAGATTATGTCATAGGGGCTGTTCAAGTTCAAATTCCCGATCTATCTGTCTCTAGGCAGCAGTGTGGGTTGCTAGGCAATCTTCTCTAATTATGACATCACAAAGGGGGAGGACTGATAATGCAGCTAAAAGCTTTTCTCCTTTCTCTCTATATACGCTCAGACACACTCCGGCTGATCAATGCTTTTAGTTTATCCTACTGACATTAATGAGCTATTAAGCGGGTCATTAGCTCTTCAAATTTTGCTTATGTTGCGTTGTATAAAAGTGATTATATTTTCATAAGGGTGTTTGTCCATGTGCTTGTTTGTCTATTATTAAAATGCTAAAGAATCCAGTTGTTTGTATCTCAGCAATAGACAGGTGCTATGTATATGTGTGAGCGCACTGTGATGGGAGCTGAAAGCAGTCCTGATCCTGATCCCTCAGACGTGTGAACTGCCTAATTTAAATTCAAGGCAAAGATGAAACATCTCGACATATATCCACATCAAGCCTCTGGATTGAAGCAGTCAAGAGCTCAGTTCACTCATGAAGACCATTTCCACGCACGGATCAAAAGGAATCATCATAATTTAAGATGTAAGGCTTTAAATGGCACTAAAACAGCATTAAAGGTCAGGCTAAATCACCACCATCAAGTTATAGACAGTTCCGGGCTCAGTTTTAATCTAATATTTTTAGACACATGAGTAGGATGTGCTCTCGACTAATCCATACCTAATTCGCTCACTTTATTTGATCCTGCTCAAATTCCTGATGGTGCTGACTGATGTTTCACCTTGCCTGTGATTCCGGCTCTTTTCTTGGAAATGATGGTAATTTAAAGTGAAGATGAAACGGAACTGTCAACAAATTTTTTCTTTCATTTTATAAGGTAAATCCAAGTAAACGGATTTTTGGAAAATAAATGATGTAGTATGAAGACTGGTTCTATGCATCGATTGCTGCTTGGGTTTTGAGATGAGGCAGATGAACGCAAGCTTGCAGAGGTGGGTTTTAAGTGGTCTAAATGATTAGAAAATAAAACGTATGAAGAGATGAATTGATCACAATAAATCATACAAACATTTAGAAAATAGAAAGAGTGAATTTCATTTCATTCTGACTTTAACCTTTATTCTCTTAAATAATGCAGATAAATTTTTTTTTACCGATAATGATGGTGCTTTACTCTTCTTGTTGATGTTCACATATTTTTGAGGACTCACTTATTTTCATGTCATAAAACAACAAAACACGCAGTATGATAATTAGTGTGCTTAGTTATGACAATATGACTCGCTCTTTCATTGCTTTGAAAAGTCTGATTCACTTGTTTTTTTTAGTCATTATTAAATAATCAGCAAAAAATTGGTCTTGTCCTCCTACTATTGACCATACTGTTGTTTTGTATTGCTTTTTGCTGTAGCTAGCTGATTTGCCAGTCTTGATGCACAGGATAGTCATAGACCTTTGTGACGTTTCAAGCTGATTCATGATTTCAAAGGGCAGAATTGCTAGTGATGTCATAATTAGTGAAAAATTGGACAGACATGAATCAACTTATATTTTGCCGTTTTTTTAGATGATTGACCAAAATTGACAGTAAAGACATCTATAATGTCAAAAAAGATTTATGTTTTAAATTATTGCTCTTCTTTTGGAATTTATGTTTATCAAAGAATTCTGAAATGTGTGTGTGTGTGTGTGTGTGTATTTCCACAAAAATATTTCTCAACATTGATAATAATGAGAAATGTTTGTGAATGAAACTTGTGAATCACGCACAATAATGATTTTCAGTTATCATAATTTTCATTATGATTATCAGTAAATAGCTACTCTGCTCTCTAGACATGCTTGTTGCTGGTTTGATATGAAGGATTTTAAATGTATCCACAACTGCATTATAGAACACTTAGAATCTGTTGTTTTTAAAGATCAGTTTTGTGAAAGTCTGTCATGAGACCACAAATTGAGAAATGCTTTCTTTTTCTGCAGTGCACTCTGCCGTAGGCATCCATTGAGCAATAAGGATCTCAGACATGCGGGTCCACTACCTCATTTTTTTCCCTCCATCCTTTTCTTTTTCTCTTTCTCCCTCTGTTTTCTCCCTTCCTTATTTTCTGTCTTTTTTTTCTACTGGTACCCACGTGCATGCTGAACTGATGAAGGCTGTAATCATAAATCTTTACTGCTGTGTTGGTGATATGTTTGGCTATCACTGTTCTGAAGGTGATCAGGTCACCTGACAGCTGCACGTCCTGCTGCTGCTCCAGTGCCCCTGATTGAAGCTGTTTACTCGAGCATTACAGTTCGTATGATCTCTGTATGAGTCACTTTGCATGAACGTGTGTGGCTGTATTTAAACATAGTAAATCATCAATGTAGCCTACTGAAAATCTAAAAATAGTTTTTTCCACACCTGCCAAGGATAAATTAACCAGTCATTAATTAAAATTTTTTTTTTATGTGGCATTACATTAACAGATTTATTTATTTTATTTTTTGGTGAAAAATAAGAAGCTGTAAAAGTATGTATAATATATATGGCACGCCACAATGCCCAGCCGTGTTCAGCGTGCAGGTTTCACTCTCCCCGTCACTGCGCGCTGTGATGCTCTGCTCAATATTCCGCTCTATGAATGTGCGTTTCCGCTCGTGTGCCGATCATAGTAACTGGAAAAGCAAAGTCCGCTTAACACGCAGACCGGAAAATTCTTTGTTCCTGTCTGCAAAAGTGCTACTGTTCTATAACATGGCAACGCTGGTAAAATGACTCCTCTCTCGTGATGCTCTGCTCTTCTCATGGATGATAATAGCTTTGTAGGATTATACATTATTTGGATAATTAGTTTCAAAAAGTTATATTTGATTCTGTTGCATAAAACTGAATAAAAAATCTATATTGATATTTAATGTTAAGGTAATATGCAAGGGATAATGTACACCCAGCCAGTTGTTATCACAGAATAACCCCCACGGAGGGGTCTTGTATCACCCTGAAGGGGGTTATTCTGTGATAACAACTAGCTGGATGTACATTATCCTGCTTATTACAGGGCTAATTGCCACATAAGTAAATGATTAGACACAAAATATTGATTTGAGTTGAAATATTTTAATGGAAAGTTTCCATGAACTCAGCTAAAATTCACCACATAAATAATTAAGCCAAAAAAAATTGAAGACGAAAATGTTTTAAAATCTTGTTAGTTATCTTATAATCCATTACAGCTTACAAAACAATCATAGCAAAATGGCACCAGCTGGGTTTGCATGAAATGAGAGAGCAAATCCACAATACCAGGATGACACAATTAAATAATTGAACACCATTTTGAATCAAGTTTTGATATTTTATTAGCTAAACAAACACAAAGCTTCCACAAAGGAAAACTGTTCTTAGCAAGAGTACAACGCTGACTTCAGTTACCCGGATGAGCCTGTGTTATCAGCTTTTACCAGTTGTTATCGAGGGATAACATACCTCAGAATGTTGCGACTGACCAATCAGAATCAAGTATTCCACAGAGCCATGTAATAATTTACAATAAGGTTCCATTAGTTAGTGTTAGTTAATGTAGACCAATAACTAGCAAGAACAATACATTTATTAAAGTATTTATTCATCTTTCCTAATGTTAGTTAATGGGAATACAGTTGTTCACTGTTAGTTCATGTTAATTCAGTTGTCATCAACAAATCAATAACTGTTATCGATAACAAATAACTGTTGATTTAAAGAGCCAGTAAGGCCTGGTTCACACGGGACGATTTAAAAATTGTCGGCCGATTTTCCAAACCTGAGAGACCCCACACACGGCGATAAAAAATCGCGGGTCCAACAGTTTTGGTCGTTCAGTGTATGGTGTGCAGCCACACGGCAATATCAACACATCACACACGAACCGATTTGACTCCCGAGCAAATCTCGCAAAATCCCTCGAGATCAAATGTGACTTCAGAGTAAACAATCATGGCGGACGAAGAGGATGCAGTGGCCATAGTTTGTGCTTTGTTTTTAACGGAAAAAAACATAAGAAAAACAAGAAAAGGCGATGGTCAAAGAGGTGGAGACAACGCGAGCATGGACTATACTTGCTATATCATGATATGGAGGTAAGTTGTTGTTTTATCTCATAGAAATGTTGTTACGTACTACACAGATTAATTACCGTTGAAATAAACGTTCATATATTCGTTTCCATGTACTCTGGTGGACTGCAGTTGTGGATGAAGTTATGCCCATCGACTTTATTTGTATTTGTTATATTTGTTATTATATACGCCGGCTGTTTTGATTTTGTTTCCCGGTACTTCCTCACTGCCTCGTCACCTCACTTTCTGATTGGCTACACGACACAGTCCACAGGCTGCGTGATTGTTTGTCCTCGGGGGACACCACACACGAGAAGAAATCGGGCCAAGTAAATCCAACATGTTGGATATCCCCGATTTGAGATCGGAGCGGTCCCGACATTCTTCCGAGCAGAGGAGAGCAGTCTTAACACACCACACATGGCAGGAATATTTGATCAGATTATTTTCCCATAATCGGAGCATCCTAAGATTGTCGGAAGGGGTGAATCGGGGCTAAAATCAGCCTAATTATCCTGCCGTGTGAACCAGCCTTAAGATGAAAATTCTAAGCTTCCTATCACCAGTGTTAATTTTGACACAAAATTTTAATTTAGTTTTAGTCTTAGTCTTTTGACTATAATTCTTTTTAGTTTTAGTCAAGTTTTAGTCATCTGATTTGTTTTAATTTTAGTCTAATTTTAGTCGACTAAAATCGCTTGGTATTTTAGTAGACTAAAATAAGACTAAAATCAATAACAGATTTACTAGACAATTTTTTACAGCTGGTATAGGAAACAAACTTAACCAAAATATATAAAACAAAAATTCAACTTTATTTCAACACAACTGTGTCTTTATTTCGATTCAAAAGCTTTTATGCAGCAACAAACACTGTCATGATAATGTAAACAATAACTACCTGCCAATTGACCATCAATAAAAGAAAAATAAAGTTAGGTCCAGGACCTTAAAGCTTACAGCTGAGCTGAACAATAAGTGCATACATGTAAAGTAAATATTTAATAAGTTGGGTGGATAAAAAAAGTAACAAGATTTTATAAGGTATTCATTTGTCTAGCAATATTGTATGTTTTAAATACTACAATATTGCTAGATTAGTATGTATAATGATAGGATGTGAACATTCACGTTTCACATGACTAATATAGAAATATTTGTGATATTGTCAACAAGTAGAACATTATAAAATATACTAAACATTAGTATTAATCAAATGTATGTATCATAATATTACGTATTAGTATTGTGCTCTCATCTAACTTGAAGAAGGGGTTATTTTACAGTACTTTTCAGTTCGTAATATTTAATGCTACAACATCTACGCACTGCAGTCTTCCAATTTTGCTTAGCTCAATAAACAAAAGAACATCGTTGTGAAATTACATTTGAGAAAATGTCCGGGTGGCTCGTCTGTAAATGTCTTTTCAAATTGGTTGTGTTCTTGCCACGAATGAGCGCTCCGCGTGCTTTACACTTTGTTTTGTTTTGTTCCTCGTCAAACGTGAAGTGAGCTGTGGACATTTTGTCGCTCTTTTAGACATCACCTCTTCGAATGCCGTCTTCCCGGGAGCTCATTTAAAAACTGAAAACCTTCGCTTCACGTCTCAATAAGTCAGGCTCGGATAGGTTCTCTTCTCTCATGCAGTCTCCCCTGTTCCATTTTGCCGGTTCTTTTGTTCATTCCTCGCATCTCTCCCGTCTGCTGATTTGATTTTCGTCACAGTCTATTTTCGTCTCGTCCTTTATTCGTTGACGATAATGTCAATCAATTTAGTCATAGTTTTAGTCTCCATCAGTGCCATCTTTTTTAGTTTTCATTTCATTTTCGTTCGCAAAAATATATTCGTGACGAAAATAATGACGAAAATATTTAGTCAACGCAATTAACACTGCCTATCACTGTTTATAAGTCCTGTACATTAGGTTTAAATCCATCCAAGGTTAAAAAACATTGTCATTTTGTCAAAATATCATTTTAAAATTACCTCAATTCTCAGAGATCCCCAAGCGGTTCGTGCGAAGCTGTTCAAAAGATTCAGTTTCCTTAAACCCCACCTTTCGGTTGCATACTGTGTTCTGATTGGTCAACTGACATAGTTTTGATTGGTTGTTCCGCACATAACTTAATGGTAAACAATGCGTTAGCATCTGTTTGGGGTGAATTAGGATAAAAAACTTGAACAGTCTCGCTGCTTTTTCTTCTGTGTGGGCGTATTCAAGCCGCGCGCTTCAGTTTGAATCTGAATAGCGCGTTCAGCGCGGGGGTGTGGTCACATTAGATATAACGAAGGGAGACATGAAAAACAGACATCGCGTTGTTTTCATATGGTCTACTTTATCACAGAATATCTGTTTTCGGCAGCACTTGTTTAGTTTTAAAGTAGACATGTCAAGCTTTTTATAGATATCTCTCTCATGTCTCTTCGTTGAGTATTCACGGAGTTACAGTTCATTTTAATGACGTTTTTGTAAATGAAGATCAGCGCAGACAAAGGCTGCAGACAGCACACATACTGATAAGATGCTCGGGAGAAGACAAACACATAACTTCATAATCATACTTCGCGTTGTGATTAGGAGATGCTCGTTGGTCTAAATAAAGTTGGTAATGAACCCTCTTTTATGGCCAAACGCTTTGAAAATCCCGCCTTGTACTCACCGAGATTAGAAAAGCAGTCATCAGTGAAATGTTGTGAACACAACAAGGATTTGTTGTACTGCTCTGGTATTGTGGTAAAAATGAATTTTAGCCATTGGTTCTTCTGATCTTCATTCTTTGGCAGTGAAAATAAAACAAACTTGCCTTTACAATTAAAAACACACTGTCTCCTCGACATGATGCTCTCACACCAACCAGAGCGTCTGTGTGGGGGGTGGGGCAGGTCAGTGTTCAGTTTCTCCCAACACGGTAGGCAGAGATTATTATGCAAAGTGTTCCTAGTGACGTACATAGAGATGGGCAAAAGATTTGAAATCTATAACGACTCGTTTCAGCGATTCAGAGTCGACTCCTTACTTTAGAAGCCAATAACTTTATAAATCGTGTACTTTTTGGTTTAATTACTTTGCACATTGTTTACACTGATGGACAGCTACATCATACACTGTAATACAGGTAATTTTTGATTTCCCATCTGTGTGGCTCTTTAATAGTAAATGTTGAAATTAACATTAATGAAGATTTAAGGGGGGGGGGGGGGTGAAATGCTATTTCATGCATACTGAGTTTTTTACACTGTTAAAGAGTTGGATTCCCATGCTAAACATGGACAAAGATTCAAAAATTAAGTTGTACGTTTGAAGGAGTATTTTGTTCCAAAAATACCTCTTCCGGTTTTTACCAAAAAAAAAAACGGCATTAAGGGACCAGTGGATGGAGTTTATTTTTACAGAGCATCAACGGAGTTGTGCAAGTGTTTTTGTTTGTTCCCTGCATTTCAAAGAAATGCTTGTTTTACAAACAAGGCCCAGTTTGACGCCGGATTTGCACATCATTTATTTCTTAAGGATGATGCAGTCCCAACGAAAAAGGGTCACGATTGCAGGCGGTGAGTAAAACTGCTTCTCTGTGTTGTTAACTTAGCTATAGGCGCGTAAGCACATCAAGTAAACAACATGCAATGTTGTCATCAAACTGCACTTTCCACATGTACAGCTTAAAAAAAAAAAAAAGACGACATAAAGTGGAACTTAGTCATTTTCCAAAACCGCTAAGCAAATATATACAGTTTCAATACATACCACGCATAGACGTCGTTGCTGATGCTGCTCTTGTTAAATTTCAGCCTCAGGATCTGATTCTGGATCATTAATATACAGCTGAATCTGGCTGTTGGCCATGGTTTGTTTTGGATGAAGGTTTTTCCCTCACGGTAATGTCACAGCTTCCAAACGCTCTCAACGCAAAAGCTTACTCGCGCTCGTGATTCTTTAGCTCCGCCCACACGTCACGCCTCCAGCCGATCGTGTTTTTCTGGGAAAAATCGGTACAGACTATCTTTCTCTTATGAATATAATAAAACTAAAGACTTTTTGGAGTTATGAAGAATGCAGTACTACTCTATAGGTACTCAAGATTAACAGGATATTGAGTGAAAACGAGCATTTCACCCCCCCTTTAAGGATTTTAACAAAGACATTGCCTTACTGTAGTGTTACTTATATAAATTTTATTGTGTTACTTATAGTAAAACATATGTTGTTTTGTTTTTTTGTTTTTTTTTATTCAGTAGGCATCATAAAAATTTAGTTAAAGTAAAAAGTCTTACTAAATTACTTTGTATTATTTCATTAAATAATAAATAATCATTACAAAGCCTTTTTGGTTTTCGGCCAAGTGCATCCAGAATTTTCGGTTTCGGTCCTGAATTTTCATTTCGGCACATCCCTAGATAGGTTACTGTAAATGTACCATAAGCCCTAAACGTATCCAATAGTGTTAACAAATGTAAACCTGAGATAAAAATGCATTTGGTGTGCCAGCATACCATTTTAGTTTGAGCTCTTTTATTGTGACTCTTTTACACTCACATCACAAGTGCAGTTCTGAACCAGGTGAGCTGCCGAGCAAGTTTACTTAAGCCATACATGTTTGATGCAAATGTGATGCAAATGTGATGCAAAATGTATTAGTATAATATTTTAAAGTCTTAACTTAATTGAGAATTTGCACAGATGTGCCTGTAATCATAATGTGTTTAAAAATAAATAAGTTGTTTGTGCTTTACTGTCACTAGTGTTCATTTCAAATAGAAACTGCATTGAATTGTATGTATAGGTACTTTTTTGGAGTTTAGCTAAAATGTAGCATATTTTACCAGTGTTTCTCTTTTGATTTAATTAAAGGAATTGATCCAAGAAAGGCAGACTAACAGTCTAACACTTCGAAATTTATGTGCAGCTCCTTTTTCACTTGCATTCATTGCTTGTCGAGTGTTAATTTCGAATCCCTTATGCAGCACATCCATAAGCTGACTTCTCATTTATCACAGTTAAAGTATAACACATTTGGTTGAATCTCTGTGAAAGTGTGTGTGTGGGAGACTAGGGTGTAAAGGGGCAGTCTGCACAACCTTTGCACAGCATAGCTTTAAACTTCTCAATGAACTCACTTCACTCTTATGTCACACACACACACACACACACACACTTCATAGAGTGTCATATTCCACCTGCTCTGTTAGTATGGAAGATCTAGAGGAGCTGAGAGGACAGTTTTGCCTCTCGCTCTCTCTCTCTCTTTCACTTCTGTAGGGCTACAAAACAGAGGAAAAAGTGAGTAGCTTCTTTGTCTGTTAGAAAGAGGAAATGGATTTGTTGTCATTCACACTGTGACCGTCACTAACCCATGGAGCATGTGAGTTTTACTCTTTGGTATGTAATGTGATCAGCCAAATTTGAATGTGCAGCCATATTTAAAGGTTTATCTGACTTGTGGTAGGGTTTTCAGTTCAATTTTTTGCTTTGATGTAAAATAATGCAGTCGTGGTTCTTTTATAGTATGTAGCATAGTACTTTGGGTTAAAGTTTTGATCATCTGAGTGATTATATAAAGTTCTGAATATTACATTTGTGGATTATTTTTTAAAACAAATCAACCCAGTATGTTAAAAAGTAGATGAATCATAAAGGTTTTCTTTTTTTTATGTTTGAGTTGTGAGGGTGCAGTTTGTATGTGTTAGTGTTCGCCAGTGTTCACTATAATGTTAAACACAGATGTCGAGAGCGAGCTTATATCTGTTTACTGTTTGGCATCAGAACGACTGGATGGGGTTACCAGCCAGAAAGAGAGAAAGAGTGTGTGTGTGTGTATTTGCTATTTGCAGCACTCAAAGATGATATGCTTCTGAAATAAACCCTGTACCCTGCCTACCAATGAGGTTTGGGAGGTTACAGCTAGATGTCAAATTCTTGTGCATCTTGGATCACAGACATTATACTCTGCAGACTTTAACTCGAGCCCAACATCTTGTTTGATGTCCTGGACCAAAATCAATTTTCCAATATTTAGGCTGTTTAAACCAGAGGTGTTTATCATTGCTGTGCCATCTGGACATTATTTTACTGGGATTCATGATGGAAAAAGCTCTGCACATGTGCGCGTAATGATCAAGGAGAAGATTTGGGCTGGCAGAGTTGTGGCATTACAGCTAGGAGGTTAAAAAGGTTAAAGGCTTTATTAAAAGCACTGACAGTTTTCAAGGTGGTCTCTCTATACTTCAAAATCAGCAGTACATTCAAATTCAGCACATTGCAGCTTGATGAAGGCCTGGAGAGATGCCTGTGAGAGCAACATTGATCGCTTGTCATTCAGGTATTATACAAGGCCATCAGCACAGCTTCAGCTGATCGCTTTAAACAAATCTCTCTGTGTGTTATTAACTTGTTTGTGTCCCATGTCTCAATCTCATTGAATCCATGGGTTTAATTTGGCACTGCCAAGCTTTTTTTCTTTCTTATAATTTGCATTGATAATCTCTCAAATTCTCGAGTTTTGTAAGTGGTGCACTCAAATTTAACCGTAATGAATAATGTGATGGTAAGAACTGAATGGAATAGTGTCATGGTTTGTCATTTATTGTAGGTACTCAATTTCTGCTAAACCCCATTCTGACACCAAACTTATTTCATTCAAGTGCCTCTTAAATTTTAAGCTTTTGTTGTTGTTTTGAACAAGCAAATACAACAAGCAAATGTTTATTTATTTATTTATTTTTACATTTAAAAATTTGTGCATTTGCTTGGAAAAAAGTAGGAGGTCCGAGTTTCTACATTTGTAATTCACCATATATGGTGAAAAACTGCAAATGGTGTAACATTGCATTATGTAAGTTCACTATAAAATACTGACAAATGTATGGGTTTTGTATTTAAAAACTAAAAATTACTGTAAAATTTAAGGTCAAGACAGGGCAAAAGGGGCATTCTCAGAAGACCCAGCATGACGCGAAACATTTTATTTTATATGAATATGGCAAAAATAAAACTTTAATAATGTACATTAGGGTGTTTTGTAGGGGTGTAACGGTACGTGTATTCGTACCGGACCGTTTCGGTACAGGGCTTTCAGTACGGTGCACGTGTGTACCAAATGCAATATTTTGTTTGGGGAACATAGGTACATTTTCGTGTTTCATAACTAACATATTAAGTGGCGGAAGTCTCCGCATTCAGCGCAAATCCCGCCCTGCAGCTGATTCTTAGGCCGGTGACACACTGGCTGCATGGCGTGTGTGTGCGTTTGTGCTGCGTGTCAGTTGATTCGCGTTTTCTGTGTCTTTAAACACCAGAATCGTGCCTGACGTGGCGCTGGCACGCTGCTGCTACTTGTAGGTGACATAGAGGGAGGCCGCCGACAGACCAGGATCTTGTCCTCACGACAACAATATCTATACTTCATGTTGAGCATAAGTATAAAGCCTACTGATAAAGGACACCGTCAACAGTATTGACTGCAAAATAGACTATGTTTGACAGGTGCAATATGCCAGTTTGTCACCGGCCTAAGGTTTTCAAAAGGCATCACGCGAGTGTGAACATCACTACAACTAGGAAAAAAACGATTGTAGTTCAAACGCAGCTCTCGTCGGCATTTAAACAGACATTTGCTCTTAATTCCGATCGGGCCAATGCAATAACGAAATCTGAGCAGGTCTAAAGTCTAAAAACTGAGACTGTTGATGCTGCACTTTACACTTTGGAAAAGTGATATATATTTTTTAAATATGAGCAGGCCTACAAGCTGGGATTGGTAATGCTGCACTGTAATCATAGTTATTTATTTATATTTTTCATTATATTTTATTATTGGTTTGATATTGGTTTGAGACTGAGAGTATTTTATTTAGTGGAGAACTTTGCAGCAGTATTTTATTTCTTATTCTTTTTTTATTTTATTATAAATTATATTTTATTATTTATTTTATTAAAAAGTATTAAAAAAAAGTGTATACAAATTGTAAAAAAAAAAGTTTATAGTAATAAACAACCTGCAGTTTAAATGTTTGCATTTCTTTCCCAGAGATTCACTGTACCGAAAATTAACCGAACCATGACTTTAAAATCGAGGTACGTACCGAACTGTGATTTTTGCGTACCGTTACACCCATAGTGTTTTGTGATACATATTGCATTATTTTAGTGCTATGTGTTGGTGTTTAGTCTTTAGCCCTGTTCAGACGGTCTTTTTTTTTCCTCATTTGGACATCTGTAAAAAGAAACTTGCAGTGAGAAAACTTGTCGATTCAAATGGCAATTTATTCACAGTGTTGAAGTAAGTTCTGTGATCCCACAAATCTGGGAATGCGCTGCTCCGTGGCCAGTTACATGGTTGTTTCATGAAAATAACATTATTTTATATATATATATATATATATTATTTTTGTGTAAAATGTATTTCAAATAATACTTGTGTAAAATGTATTCTTATTATTCCAAGCATATTTTAAAATATATATTATCCTTTTTATCATTTAATTATTTAATTTATTTAATTTCCTAATTATTTACAAATAGGAAAATAGACGTGATATACTATATGTTATGTATATTACTGTATATAAAACACATTTTTAAATGTATTGCATACCTCCTGCTCCCATAGTAAAGACCCATTTCCAATATTTACATGATTTTCTTCTCTTTCTGCTCCCATTCAATGTAGTGGAGCAGTTAAGAAATAGTGTTCTATAAATACTTTACAGAATTTCAGAAATAAATATGCATACATATTATAGTGAATTACCACAGTTACCTTATGGTGTTTGGCAGTGATTTAAACATTGAATTCTGAAACTATTTCTTCTTGTAAACTCAAAGATGTGGATTCAGACTGCAATTAAATAACCACACAACCTTGGTGTTTGTCAAAAAATGGTAGATAATTCGGATCGGCTGGGGATTTTTAGGTGGGTGGTGAGAGATAAACACAGACATTCTGGATTCAGGCGGCAATACAATCACATACTTCCCCCAGTAAATGCTTAAAATAACTTGCGTCCCCATGAGAAACAGTTACTATCCAAATAGGGCTTTTGTGTGTATTACCCTGTCCACCATATAAGAGTAGTGTTTAGGCCAATTACAGTGACCTCGAATTCATTATATTACCGCATGTATTTCATGGTTATTAGTAAATTTTTAGTTAAAAAGCACATTTTAGTAGTTCAAATAGACAGATATGTAAACATTATATAAACATTTGTACATGATGTTGGTTAAATATACATAAACCTACATTATATACATTAACAACAATCCCTGAAACGCTGTCATCATATTGATTATGGTAAATTCTATAAAACTCAAAATAAATTTAACCAAAATAAATTTAACACGACATTGTTATTATTTTTTAAATTGTGTATCAGTTTCTGTTTCAGTTACTTTTTACCCCACTAGTGTCTCCTAATTTCAAACGTAGGCCCCCTGATGACCTTCTGCCTGAAACGGGTGTAAGAGTTTTGGGTGCTGTTACCTTGGCATCAGTTGCTTAGCAACCCGTGGTCATGTCCTGGCTCGGCTCCAGACGTTCTGTCAGAGAGACGGAGGAGTTCTGACCCCCTGAACGAGACATTTCTAACTTCATATCCTCACAGAGCACACAAAAGCAATGTCATATCTGGTTGGTGAACCGATTTTATTTAACCTCTCTCTAGTCTTATCCCAGTTATTATACCAGTCTTATGATTTACCGTGTGAATTAATCTGCTTTAGGAGATGCCTCTTCAAGGATTTACAACAACATCAGGAGCAAAATGGTTCGAATTCTGTATTTAAAATGCCTCAGTGTTAGAAGTTTTGACGAAGACATTTTCCTTCTGCTGCATTTTGTTCTTCGTTAGAAATGTCATTCCTCCCCCTCACTCCCTTTTATCTTGTTTTTGTCTCTCTGTCTGGGAAACAACACATTTCATCTATTCAACTTCGATCTGTTAAACTCTGCATGCAAGAGAGACCCAGAGACAGGACACATTTTTCACTCGAATTGCATTGCTGAGAACTTAATTTGTACCAAAAACATTGCATTAAATTAGAAAAGAAGCTTTTTTCCTCTGGTGGTCTCAGACTTTGACTCCACTTGGTCTGCTATAATGTTTCTACAGCTAAAGGCTTTTGAGAAACCCTGAAAAGAGAATCATAAAAAAAGAAAAACTAGACATCTTAGCACTTAGCATTTTAGTGATTTCATGTCGCTCACAATCAAAAAATCAATATATTTCAAGTTCATGTGTATATGTGTGTAAGTGTTTTAAGTAGGATCTTGTCACGCTCATCTGAAGGATGTTGATCTGTGGCACATGCTGAACAGGTTTTCCGTCGGTGCTGAAATAAGATTGAATGATGGGTGATCAGAGGAAACGAGTGAAAACATCTTCAGAGAGAGAGAGAAGAAAGAGAATAAAGCCGGTGATTTAGTTTTACATTTACATTTACATTTATTCATTTAGCTGACGCTTTTATCCAAAGCGACTTACAATTGCTATATTTGTCAGAGGTTGCACGCCTCTGGAGCAACTAGAGGTTAAGTGTCTTGCTCAGGGACACATTGGTGTCAACCAGTGGATACGAACCCAGGTCCCTCTGATCAATGGCATGCGTCTTATCCACTGCGCCATCACCATCGCCATCAGTTTTATAAGATTACGCTCACTTTAATTAGGTAAAGAAGCTTTCTAAGCATTGGAATCTATCCTGAAGGCGTTATAAGAAGCATCCAGTGGCTGAGCTTCTATTCTGCCATTGATTTGTGTGTTAAATGCTTCCAGTTCCTTCTGCAGTGAGTGGTGTGATATTTCAGCCGGATCAGAGGTGAGATCTACTGCTTCTGCTGCTGCTATCAGAGGTCATTCAAGCTGAACTCCAGACATTTATTTTGATCAAATGTGAATTTCCAACCATATGGAGCAATCGTAATAAAACCAGAATGTGAATCCTGCTCAAGCACACAATGTTCATAAATTCTAACAGTATGTGTCTGTGTGTTTCTCTTTCAGATGCACCGGTGCAAAGACAGAAAGCTTTGACAGAGCTTGGTCAAAAATGTGACGTTGTTCTTCAGGAGACGTCCTTAGATAAAGGTAAGAATACTGTACATGCTGAAAAGCATGTAAGGAAGTCCAGATAATCACAAATACCATGAAATGCATCACTGACTAGTGGAATGAAAATATGTGTGTGTGTGTGTGTGTGTGTGTGTGTGTGTGTGTCTGTGTGTCTCTGTGCATATGTCAGATTGAAAATCAGAGTGATCTATGAGGTTTCGCCTGAGAGATAGAGAGTGGAGAATTTTCCTGAGCTGAGCTGGAAGAACACACACACACACACACACACACACACGCAACATCAGGCTGCATATTTAAAGGGACAGAGGTTTTTTGCAAAATGATAAGCTTCAATCTGATTGCTTGGCTTTGTCTGGGAATTGGGATACACATTTTTTACAATACTGTTCAGTTAAGATTTTATTTTTCGAACAACAAGGCTGCATTTGTTTGAATAAAAGCACAGTAAAAACCGTAATATTGTGAAATATTATTTTGATTTAAAATAACTGTTCTATTTTAATATATTTTAAAATGTAATTTATTCCCGTAATGATGAAGCTGATTATTTCAGTCTTCAGTGATTCTTCAGAAATCATTCTAATATCTAATCATTCCAATTATCATGTTTGAAAAGAGTAAAAAAAATAATAATAATCTTTAAAAAAAAAAACAACTCTCAGACTTTTGAAAGGTGGTGCATATTTACTAGGAAAACCTACCTGTTACCTCTACTTAGCAACGTGCACTTCTTCAGAAGAACCGGTTACTGGAATTGTGAGCTATGAGATTTTCTAGTAATTCCATCAGTCTACACAACTTTTATGAGAACTGCTGTGGATTTGCCTGTTTTATTTTTCCTTGGAAGCTTGTTTTTTGTTGTTGTTGTTTTTATTGTTTTGTTTTTTGAAGGGTTGGAGGGACTTTGCCTTTATTTTTGTATGACAGTGGAAAGTACATGACATGACCCAGATTGAACCTGATTCCCTGTGAACCGACGACACTTCTACATCCTGAACGTGACACAGCTCTGATGCCTTGTTATTGTGGTTTTTCAGCTTTACAGCATGTAAAATCACCTAAAAGGGTGGTTGGCGACTTTATGCCTATTTAAATGGTTCTTGGCCAGAATAAGATGCAATGTGGACCAGGCATTATGCGAGTGGGCCAGTCTGGCTATGCAAGACTGCACATGTTCACTCTCTGCTGAACCTGTCAGCAGCCCGTCATCCTTTTTGCCGTTAGTTATTTTTATTTTTCTGTCAAACAGGGAGAATAAAGAGAGGTGGAGTGGTAGAGAGACTCTGCCATTTTATCTTGGCGTATTTTTGGCCTGACTGCAGGTTGACTCTTGGAGGCTCATTTGATTCAGGTTCTCTGATTACTGGCTTTTATGAATCAGAGGTATTAAATTATGAATCAGTTGATTTATCATCTCCACAGAGGGAATGACTGTGGCTGAAGTTCTTAAACAAACCTCTCCTCTTTTATCACTCGTTTTATCACTCCCTTAATTTTTGGGGGGTTCATGTCATCAACTAATGTTGGCATCTGTGAGTATGTTTATTATACTTCATTTAGTGTAAATGCTGCTGTTTCTGTGACTCAAAGACTAGAATAATCATCTGTCAGAAGGTGATGCCAGCCTGCATTTGTTTGTCTTTGGCTACGGTGTGCTTGGCACAGCAGTTAGCCACACTTTACATTCCTTTGTGCAAGTGGGATTGTATGTTTGTATGTGTGTGTGAACTCTGTTGACAGGTGTAATGTGTGTATGTGTTGACAAGCCATCCTGAGGGATCTGTAAAATTTAGCCTAGTGTTGAAAAGCAGCACAGCTGCGATCAGGCTCACAGATTCTGTGTGTGTATCAGTTTTAGTTTGTGAGTCTGTGTGTACATGTGACCAAGTGTGCTTTACAGCATTTGGGGTATTTCATGGTCAAAAATGCAGTTTGGGACTGGGTCCCTTGCACACTTTTGAGAGACAGCCATTTGTACAGAAAAAAGCATGATGCTGCCAACACCAAGGTCATGGGTTCGATTCCCGCTGAAGGTACACACAGAAAACTGAAAAAAACTAATACATTTAAAATTGGCTGACTAATAGTGACTTTTTTTTTCTCTTCATAATTCACAGACTACTAATACAGAAAGAGAAATGTATACGCTAGCATTTGGGTTCAGTAAGATTTTTTAAGAAATGTATTCTTTTATTCAGCAAGAATACGTTAAATTGATTAACTGTTTTTATTACTGATAATAAAAATGTCTTGTAGCAATATTTCACAATATTGGCATTTTACTATATTGTTCATTTTTAAAAAATGTAGCTGCAGTGAGCTTAGGAGACTTCTTTGAAACCCACACACCCTTAAAAAAGCAACTGTACAATTATTAGGCTTATGATGTCAGGTATAATAATACTGAATTTTTTTAAAAATAGTTTATTACAGGGGTAAACAAATTTAAAAAGTATTTGAACCCACTTTATCTCCATTTAAGAACACACGTCAAATTAATATTTATTTATTGCTTTGATAATTTAATATTACTCATTAGACACCATTTTTGTTTAATGTGTTCACATTAAAATTATCTGATGTTTGATATATCTGTTTTTACTATAATAAAGAGGTTCAATTAAAGATTCAGATCGAAATATTGGTCTTTAAATGGATATGACTAGTTATCTGATCACAGCCATAATAAAAATCAATATATTTAAAATATTATACAAATAATTTGTAAAAAAAAATTTAATTTAAAACTATAGACTACAGAAGAGAAATATTGACACTTTAAAATATGGTTCAATTTGTCAGTATTTGATAACTTACATTAGTTAACATGAACTGATGAGCATTTATTAATCTTAAACATTATTAAAATAATGATTTATCTATTAATATAGATAAAGTAAACTATCAAATTAAATATATTATATATATATATATATATATATATATATATATATATATATATATATATATATTTCTCATTGTTAGTTAATAAATTTAACTAACCTCAACTAATGGGACATTTTTGTGAAGTGATACCAAATTATTTTACTTATTATATAATTGTATTGTATTTCATCAACTGTTTTTATTATAACTTTTCTACATCTTTTTCCCGGGCAAAAAAGTGATGACAGCATGTGCTGTGTAAGTGTCAACTTTCAATTTAGTCTTTTGCAGTGAATTGACACACATACACACACACACACACACACACACACACACACACACACACACACACACACACACACACAAATAGAGATACTTGGATCAAAACTGATTGAGAAAAACAAGTGGATAAAGACAGATTGCAAAACCATGGGTTTCCTGTAGTTTAGTCTGAGAACTGTGTGTTAGTTGTTGATTGTTAACCTCCGTGTGTGTGTGTGTGTGTGTGTGTGTGTGTCTGTGTCGTTTCCTCTTACCGGAATCTGGCAAGTGAGAGTGCTGTGTGTGTGTGTTTATGGATGTGTTTGAAAAGAGAGTCATTACCTGCTTGAAATTCTGCACCTTGAACCTAGATCCTTTCTTTCCTTTTGTCTGGTGTGTGTGTGTGTGTGTGTGTGTGTGCTGAGCAGCGGTGTCAGTTGTAGCTCCTCCTCTTTAAGCATTTCAAAGAGGGAGGTCTGAGGACAGTTAATATCTGTAAACCAGTGGGAGTCGCTTCTGGCAGGTGAAGAGGGAGTTTGAGCTTTTGGATTTGGTGTGCTGTTGGATTCAGTGCAGGAGATGATAGCTGAGGTTCTTTAAGTCTGGAGCATTTGACTTGTTGTAGAAGACGGTGAGGGATGAGCGCTGACTGCGGGTGAGTAAACGACTGATCATGAGCGTTTCCCCTCAGGCTAGAGAGAAACGGAGAGCAGCTAAAGTTTCTTTGTAGCTGCATGACTGGTTTCACTGGGAGAGGTTCATGTGTGTGTTCAGATGATGTATAGGCTGATGTGATTCAAGTGGTTTTCAAAGTTTGTTGTTGTAAATGCAATGAGGCATCAGAATGTACCGTTACATCATCAATCGTGTTTACATTCAAACAGACACTCACACACACACACACACACACACACACGCTCTTGAGCAGTTAACAAATAGACATGAACTTTAGGCTAGATTAAAGTAAATATTTGCATAAAATTATTTTTAGATGCTGTTGCAGAAGACCATTTCTAAATTTTCTTAATGCTAATACAAATAATAATGTTGTAGCTAAAAAGGTTATATTTATATATTCTATTTAATATTTTATAATAATATATATAATAGAGTTAAAAAAATTATGTGCCATTTGCTTTCTCATTTTATGCATGTTATGCTGCAGGAGTAAGTAATGAACACTGAAGTACTCCCACATAAACAGTTCTTAATTAATAGTAGGAGGTAACCTTGAAAATGCCTTATTTACTTCCTGAAATGATTTTGTGAGTTATTGCACAGGACTGTATTGATTAAAAAATTGTGAAATATTTTTTCTTGTATGTCCAGTTAAATTATGAAAATATAAGAGAAAATGGCTTTATTTACTTGTCACGATCATTCTGTTTTATGTAAAAATCATTTGTAAAAGCTAAAAAAAAAAAAATATGTCTTGCATCACAGTTGTTTGCATTAAAATACCCCACCATAAGAAGATGGATAAAACAGAGTGTGGTGGGGGAACTGTGGGAGTATTTATCACAGTGGACAGGCCTGGCATCACTTCAGCCCACTGTATATAAACTGAGGCATGAGCTTTCCAGGACAGAAACACACACACATACACACACACCACAAGCCTACAGCCTCTTTATTATTAAGTTCAAACTTCATTGCAAACGTTCATCTGATAAAAGGCTTTTTGTTATTGTTTAAAATTCTGTTTATGGTGCAGTGAGATATTTTAAGTCAGTGATCATTCCTCCTCTAGTCTTCTCCCGGAGGCTCCCAGTTCCATTTTGTGGTTGACGACACTAATAGAATTAAACTCTTCAGAACGTGGCTGTTACATCACTGGCCTTTTCTGTAATGTCCTCAAAGGCCAAAACACTCAAGACTCTTTAAATTAAATGGAAACATTGCATGAGAAGCCCTCACATGCCTCTCTGTGTTTCTCTCCTTTTTTATTTCTTTGTCACACTTGTCAAAAAATGTATAAATGTCATCGCCTTGGTTAACAAATCATTAAACCAAGTGGCATTTATTTTAAAGACCTTAAGTGGAACTGACAGGAGAAATGATTCTGAATAAATTCTGAATGCATTTTTTGCAAATGCAATGAACACTTATGGTTTAAGTGTTTTAATTTTTGGGGGGCCACTATACATGCATGCTGAGCATTCATGATCAGGCCTTGTTTCCTCCTGTTTAAATTACCCTGATATCCTGTTTTTAAAGTCATAAAAAAGCAAGCACAAAGAGTCCAGGTGAAAACTCCTACCATACACTTAGACAATATTGAACAATACAAATTTCCTGTCTGGACAAGAAGCTTGAGTCTAGAGCCAACCGTAACCCTTCACTGAACCCAGCTAATCTAGAGCTGCATCTGCATTCTAGTGGCTCATTTTTGGATTAGCTGATGCAGAGGTCTTACAGCGGTAATCCGTATAATACAGCCTGGCAGATCTGCAGTGTTGTCTCGTATCTTCTGTCTGAAAGTAAACTAAAGCAGATTCTAGAGCTGCATTAGATGCCTGTGTCAAGACTTCAGCCTGTTCTGACAAGGAAGAACACCAGGTGTTCAGGATTCTTCACCTCATTTCGAATCCCACATTCAGAGCTAACTGTGATGTGAATATTTACTAGACTGTTGTACTTTTTAGACTCGTGTGATCATCACATTGCTGAGAGAATAGAAAATTAATCAGACTTTTAATGAAGAGCTCAGGTGACTGACCTGAACACTTCAGAATTTGACAACAAACCATGAGCCAGACAGACAAAGCTCATCATAAATGCCAAGCACACACACACACAAACACCTCACCACTGTTTTTTTCTATATGATTTTATTCACACATTACTGTATGCACAGTTATATCTTTGTGTATCATTTTTATATTTATGTATGTATAATTTTTAGCTTTGTAGATTCGGTAATGTTTTGTCCTCACTGAATTTACTTGACATTCTGTCTCACCTTTTACCTACGCTGATTTTCTATAGCTTCACCCTGCAGAAATGACAGGAATGCTCTCATGCTTGTGTCCTAACACCTGTTGAGTAGGAGGTTTATTTGCACATTGTGCATGAAGTTGAACTGATGGAATACTTTGAAGGATTTGCTTTTCGAAGCACTTTAGACATACTGTGATTTATAGATAGGTATGCTTAAGGTTGTGTATAGCATGTGTGTGTGATACACTGTTGTTCAACAGTTTGGGATCAGTCAGATTTTTTTCTAATGGAGTTTTTTTTTTTTAATGGAGGCTTATGCTTATGCTCTTCAAGGCTGTATTTATTTATTTTAACTAAATACTGAAAACTGTAATATTGTAAAATAGTATTGGAATTTCTAATGTTGGTTTCTTATTCTAATTTAAAATAGAACTTATTTCTGTGTCCCAGTGCTGAATTTTTATCAGCCAGTACTCCAGTCTTCAGTGTCAGATGATCCTTTAGAAATGATTCTAATATGCTGATGTATTATCAGTGTTGAAAGTATTGTGCCTCCTAAATATTTGTCTTTGATTCTTTGAGTAAAAAGTAAAAAGAACAGCATTTACTATTTAAAATAGAAGGTCTTTTCTAACAACATATGTCTTCACTATCACCTTTTATCAATTCAACACATTATTGCTGAATAAAAAAAACAAATTTTTGTGAAAAAAGAAAGAAAAAGGTTCTGACCCCAAACTTTTAAATAGTATTTTATATTGTAACACAAAATTTATATTTTGAATAAACACTGTTCTTTTTAACTTTTTATTGATCAAAGAGTCCAAAAAAATATCACAGGTCCTAAAAAATATGAAGCAGCACAACTGTTTCCAACACTGATTATAAATCAGCATATTTAAATGATTTTTGAAGGATCATGTGACACTGAAGACCGGAGTAATGAAGCTGAAAATTCAGCTCTGCTTCACAAGAATAAATTACATTTTAAAGTGTATTAAAATAGAAAACTATTATTTAAATTTGCAACAATATTTGACAATTAATTTTTTTTCTGTATTTTGCTCAAATAAATGCAGCCTTGATGAGCATAAGAAAATTATGTGATGCTAAGTGTAAATAACTCTAAACACTTTATTATTTTTATTATGTTTTTGTTTATTATGAAATCTCACAATGACATGCATCTCACCCTGATATACTTCAAGTACACACTAAGCATGCCGATATCATTATTATTGATTCAACCTTGTCAAGTAGGTCAGTTGTGTGTGTTTTCTACCTTTGTTCTGAAGTAAAAGAACAAGAAATATGACATCCGTGTAAACGTCTTAATTTACTAGAACTTTATAAATATATAATAATAATAATAAATGCATCCTTGCTGTATAAAAGTATTAATTTCTTAAAAAAAAACAAAAAACAACAACAACCATGACCATAAACTTTAAAAATGTTTATTTATTTATTTTGCTGTTGCATTTAAAATCCACTTTGCTCATGCCACTTCTGATAACAAAAATAGTAAATAATTTAGTAATAAGAGGCGTTCAACTGTTCAGTAGCAAAATAAATCATGAAAACATCATTGTGGTGCATTGTAATGTTAATGATACTGTCTTGTCTCTGTAGTGCTGCTGCATGAGGAGGTGCTGCGTCTGCAGGAGGAGGTGTCAGTGCTGAAGCAGGTCAGGGAGATGTTGAATCGTGAGCTGGAGGAGACAGGAGGAGGCTGCTCTGTGGAGCTGCTGTCTGTTTCACAGCTCCGCGTGCAGCTAACACAGAAAGAGCAGGAGCTGGACAGAGCAAAGGAGGCATTGCAAGGTAGGAAATGAATATTATGAGCCTGACCTTTCACCCTCAGATCTCAGCCAGCACTAGACCTGTCATTTTGAAATAAACAACAGACTTGCAAGCCCAAACCCCTTGCTCAGTAAAAACAAATATAGTTTTAATAAATATTATGGAGAGAGTCCTTGATTAATTTATTAATAGTGCATTTATTTTTGGCACATTTTAGTGTAATTTACAACCGATTTACTATATTATATACCTTATATGTTTAAATGAGTCTCAGACAGGTCATTTGATCCAGTATCATGAAAACTTTTGAGGACCTAAAGGTGTTTTAAATCTGCCGAGACTGAGACTCCTCAAAACGATTTGGACCTCGTCTCTCCTCCTCCTTTATTTTGTCCCGTGGCTCATTTTTCAGCATTTGAACAGTAACTTTACCACAGTGCTGACTTTGTGTGTGTGTGTGTGTATACAGTTTATGTGTGGCAAAAAAAGCCTTTTCATATCACCCTCTGCAGTATTCGGTAAAGGCCTACTGAAATCACTAATGAAAATTGTCATTTTGAAGCAACCATTGTACATTTCTGCTATAGAAATCCATTTCGGTAAAAGATGAAAGGATAACGAAAGCTCAAATAACTAATAATGTGATTTGTGTGTGAGCTAATGGAAAAGGAACATCCAATATTTAATTAAGCACAGTTTGGGGGGGTTGAAGAGCTCTTGATCTTCCAGGATTTACTGATCTGAGTGTTCACTGCTATTCACAGTCTCTCCAGGTGTTCCTGTGTGTGTGTGTGTGTGTGTGTGTGCAAGAGTGTGTAAAAGGCTTTTTTTTTGTGCCGTTTGGCTCCTGTATAATGAGTCTTTAAGTGTTGGGTGAATGGACTCAATGTCCTTGGAAAAGACGAGCTGCAATTTGCAAGTCAGAGCAGAGGCTACAAACAACCTAAAACAGTGAATTACTGCCTCTGTTTTCACACAGTATTAACCACAGCCAGCTGAAGAGAGAGAGGGGGGGGGGGATTGGTGTGTGAAAATGGACATATTGGACATCAAGAGAATGATAGTTATGTGTAAATGGGAATGGTTTTATGCAAATTAAACGGTATTATGTATTTAAATTGATAGAGACCACAATCCGAATAGGACATAAAATTGATTTCAAATGCAGAACATTTTTAAGGTGTAATAATACTAATACATATATGCAATGACAGGTGAAACGCTGTAAGGTCTTTACGAATATGATTTGAATTCATACTATTTAAAGCAGAAAAGAAGCTTGATTGTCAAGGTTGTGGAGCACTTCTGATTCGTCAGGGCAAGACTAGCAGCAAAGAACCTTTATAAAACAGTATTTTAGATTGGAAAGCACATGGCAAAGTTAAAACCAGTATTTTCATTTTCTGTAGAGGGAATAATTATTGCTTATTTTGCTTTCTCTTTTTTTGTGGTATGTTTTCTTTAATTATTGGTGCTTGCTAAATATCAGCTAAGGATTGGTGTTGCTTATACTCAAGGTTATGATTTGTTATAAACTTTTGTGCTATGGACATAAATGATACCTATAATCATGTGACTTGAGGAAGTACACTTCCTTTCAAATGTTTGGGGTTGATTAAGATGACTCTTTGCTCACCAAGGCTACGATTATTTGATCAAAAATACAATACTATACTGTGAAATATTGTATTGAAATAGTACACTGTGAAATATTATTACAATTGAAAGTAATTGACTTCTGTTTTAATATATTTTAAAGTGTACTTTATTGCTGTGACACTAAAGCTGAATTGTCATTACTCCAGTCTTTAGTGTCACATGAACCTTATATTGTATGTTAAATCTCATGCTCACAAATGACATGTATATCATTTTTACAGCCATTTTTGATCTACTTCTTCCCCTAGCAATGAAGGCAGACAGGAAGCGTTTGAGGTTGGAGAGAACTGATCTGGTGAATCAGATGCAGCAGCTCTACACAACACTGGAGAGCCGTGAGGAGCAGCTACGAGACTTCATACGCAACTATGAGCAACACCGAAAAGTATTTATCGCGCACACATGCATATCTCATGCATTCATACTAGCACAGCAACTTTAAACGTGCATAAATTCCCACTTACACACATGCTTCAGTATTCAAACACACTTCTTATTTATGTGTTGCAGGAGAGTGAGGATGCAGTGAGAGTTCTGGCAAGGGAAAAAGATCTGTTAGAACGGGAGAAGTGGGACCTACGCCGACAAACCAAAGAGGCCTCAGAACATGCAAGTGCACTCCGATCAGCACTGGACCTGAAAGAGAACAGGATCAAGGAGCTGGAGGCTGAACTGACTATGGTGAGATACACAGAGCTTAGAAAAGCAGGGGATCCTACTTTTTGTCTTCTAAGTGGATGAGTGAGTCTAGATATATCTGAAGTGTTTGCCTTGTTCAGAATGTCTTCATGTGTCTTCAAACGATCTGTCAGCTGAGTAGCTCAAAAATGTCAGGGTTGGGTTGTTTGTGTGCGTGTGTGTGTGCTTTTGTTTATGTGTGTGTGTTTCTTTAACAGATGAGTAGCTTTATGGCTCAGAAACTAGAGAGTCGCGTGTTTGTTCGATCTCCAGAAAGACCAGCCTCACCCAAAACAGTGTCGGTAAGATCAGCCAGGCCTGTCACTCAAATCCAAATCACTCTTTGATTGGCCTGCAGTGTTGACTGCCCATCTGATATGCACAGTTTGATTGGTTGCACGTGTATTTTGTTTTGAGAACAAACTCGTTGTGTGTATGGAATGGAAAAAGCATGTGCGCTTCTGTTCCTTCATTGTGAGCGTGAATGTTCTTCTCTGCATGCTCGTTTTGTAGAATGTTTAGGAGTTAGCTTGGGAGCCATTCTAAACCAATGATAATGTGGTGGTGTTCTTTTGGCTTATTTTCTAGCATGACTGTGGCTTGAAATGATTTTGAACTAGGCCCAACATGGAATCTGCAGTTTTTCAGCATTTTCTGCACCGATTACATAAATACACCGCTGTTCAAAAGTTTGGGATCAGTAAGACTTTTCATGTTTTTTAAAGAAGTTTCATATGCATATCAAGGCTGGATTTATTTGATCAAAAATACAGAAAATACATTTGTGAAATATCATTGCAATTTAACCCCTTAACTGTAACTCACATATCTGAACATAGACTTTGTAGTGCAAGATCCAAACTTACATTTTTATAATTCATGAATGAAAAAATTTTGTAACATGATATTGATGTACCATTTACATGGTAATGCAATGTCTGATTTTAAAATGAGTTTTAAAGGATGAATTTTGAGATTTTAAGTTTTCAGTTGATATATAATTTCTGATGATTTCTAAAGTGTGATGTGAGAAAAAGGCAACAAAGAAGTCTTTTTTTTTAACAATGTTCAAAACTCCTGTTTAATTGTAATATAGTGAAGTAAATGTAGGCGTCCCAAAGAGGGGACGGTTGACAGTTAACAGTTAAAATAAGTTTTCTATTTTAATACACTTATTTATTCCTGTATAAGCTTCATTGCTCCAGTCTTCATAGACATATTATAAGAAAATATTTATATTTTGAATAAATGCTGTTATTTTTAACCCTTCATTCATTAAAGAATCTGAGAAAAAATTATCACCGGGTCCAAAAATAAAATATTAAGCATCACAACAGTTTCCAACATGAATTATAAATCAGAATTAAAATGATTTCTAAAGGATAATGTGACACTGAAGACTGGAATAGTGGATGATGAAAATTCAGTGCTGCGTCACAGAAATAAATTATATTCTAAAGTATATTAAATTAGGAAATTCAGATTTAGAAATTGCAATAATTTTCACGATATTGTTGTTTTTGTCTGTATTGTAGATTTTTTAATAATCAGCTAAATTTTTTGCATATGCTCATATTTAGAAAATCTACAAATAGAAAAGTAATGAAGACTTTAAATAAAACATGGGAATGAACATAAGCGGGGAAGAAGGCGTGTGAGTGTGGTTCAGTTACAGATGTAAAATGTAGTAATATTTTCTGCTAAATCCTCCGAGTATAGATTCTCTGTGGGCCTATTAATAACTTGACTTTAGCTCCAGACTGGCACTACTTCTACATTTGTTTACAACACTCTCTCTGGACAAGGATGTGGACCGTATTGAATTAAATCTGTTTGTGCTCCAGGCAAAACAGTCTTTGGCTACTCTCACTAAGGATGTTCCTAAGCGACACTCGCTGGCCATGCCCACAGAGACTGTCGTCAACGGCAACCAAGAGTGGGCGATGCATGCAGAGCTTCCTCTGACTGCAGCGATACGACAGAGTCAACAAAACCTTTACCACTCAATGGACAGACAGGGTACACACACACACACACACACACACACTTACAGCACTGACCTGTCCATTTAAACATCTCAACCACTTATGCTAAATGAGTTAAAATCAGCCTCCTAATTCTCCCAATGCTTGTGTCTGTTAGTGCTGAAAGCATCACCGTGTGTGTGCGATGCTGATGGCATCAGCATGATGTCATCAGCTGCAGCCAGGATCAGTCCGTGTCACTCTAAACAACCGTCAGTCATCTCAGACGCCTCGGTGATGGAGGGAGAGAGATCCTCAACGCCATCCGATTCACCACGACACAGAACACACTCCCTCTGCAATGTAAGACACACACACACACACACACAGCATTTCCACTCACTGTGACACTCTTTGCATTGCAAAACACATACACAAATGCACAAGTAGTGTAGTACAGTAGTGCAGCATGCTACTGTTTACCTGACACCTGTACCTCAATACATTTACATGCACATTTACATGTCCTTATTTAGCAGACTCTGATATCAGTAGTGACTTACAAATGAGAAACGTGTAAAAATTTGTCACAGAGTCAGCAGTGTTCATAGTATACTATATTAAACAATATTCATTTAAGATTTTTAATGTTTTTTTGTAGTGCATGTGTTGGATGTGGTAGGGTTGTGAAGTGCTTTGCAGAAAAGGTGCACAAAATACTGATGTCTTTTCACAGTATTTTCAACTGGTCTCATTATGGTGTTACCATTCTTTTTGTTGCATGCATGGTGCTAATATTCTTTAATTGGTTTAAATGTATGTAGAAAAAATAAATAAATATATATATATAGAGAGAGAGGACTATAGTATTATTATTATTATTATTATTATTAATAATAATAATAATAATAATAATAATAATAATAAAACTTAATTAATTATTAAATTATATTACATATTGCAATTAATTATAATCTAAAATTATAATAATGTTATTATTGTTACTGTTGTTAACAGTTAATTGTGTTTAGGGCTGCAAAACAATTAATCGCATCCAAAAACAAAATTTTGTTTTTACATTCTTTTATGTTATAATAAATATGCACACATACATGTATATATTAAGGATAAATATGTTAGATTTATATATAAAATATGTATATTTATAAAAGTGCTGTCAAACTATTGATCGTGATTAATCACATCCAAAATAAGTTTTTATTTACATAGTGTATGTGTGTGTACTGTGTTTATTTATTATGTACTATACATTAAATTTCAAACCACAGAAGAGCACTCAACACATTTCACATCTTGAGTGGTATTCTGATTCTTTAGCTGTTATTGACCTTTGATATGAAGATATTATGACAACCTTCAAATAAATTGTGCCTTGATACAGATGAGATTCTCTGCTCATTTTTGATGTATCACCTTTGCTTCTAGTGCTTATTATTTCTTTCTTTATCCCTGTCTCCAGTCTCTAGAGGATCTAGAGGAGCAGAGACGCAGAAAGAAGAAAGAGAGGATGGGTCTGGGCTCTCTGTCGCGGGTGTTCGGTCGAGGAAAGCAAAGAAAGTCTCTGGACCCCACTCTGTTTGATGGTACTAACACACCTGACTACTACATAGAGGAGGATGCTGACTGGTGACGCTGCTGAGAGCCCCCCTAACCCGTTTCTCTGTGTGTGTGTGTGTGTGTGTGTGTGTGTGTCTCTATCGCTGCCGTTTATGAGCACAAGCTGACTGTACAATGATTCCGAACTGTGCCGCAGTAGACCCAGACCTGCCCAGAGTTTGTGTGTGTGTGTGTGTTCATTTTATACCCACTTTAGCATATCACTGGAAACTTGAAGGACTGCTGAATGTGTAAATAATAGTCTTTGTGCACTCTGTGCTTGTGTTTCCAGAGGCCTTTTATATCATTTAACGCTCATTGTCTGTCATTGGCTGTTTTTAAACCTGGGTGTTTAACATATTGGTGGAACTCTCCTGTCGGAAGCCAGCAGGACCCTCAGCGTGTATGAAAACCCCAAAAAGGACATTTGCTTTTTCACACTGTGATACAAAAGATATCTATTTGCAACATATTCTGGTATTTGGACATTTGATGTAGTCTGTGACTTTTAGTGAGCAGTGGCTCGTCCTGCCTTTCCTACAGGAGAGTTTATAACCACCGTTACACACACACTAACTCTGACAACTGCCTTCACAACAACATTAACCAGGAGGCAAAAACTGATCTGAGAACTGTGTGGAAATACAAAACCCAGATGACTGGTTATAAAAAAAATAAATACTTAGGATATTTGTCATGGAAATGATTACTGTACCTTTAATAAAGCAGGGTATGACACAGAGCTCCACAGTAGTTTCCCATCTTGCTTTGCAAGTGGGGGCTAGATACCTTTACTCTACAGGGCCTTTCACCATTCAACTTTGTATTTATAGTCTATTATTTTTATTTTTATGAAATCAATGCTAGCTATCATTCAGTGGCAGATTCTTACCATTGTGTACATTTCAATATTGCACTGACATGAAGTGAAGAATAAATGAGTTTTCAGAGCATGCAGAGTGTTCTTCATCAGCTGGAGATGGAGAGACGGCTCTCGTTTCCCTGCTGCGTTTGGCTCAGGCTGGTGCTGAATAGCATGGAACTCTAAATGGCATGGAAATGAAAATGGTAATAAGTTATATAACTACAGACTATTTTGAAATAAAATCAGAAACACTCAACAGTGTGTGGCTGAGTTCTTCACTCTTTGTAACTGTGTTTTGGCACTTTGCCTCCCAGAGCTTGTCTTTGGCTACTTCATCGCCTGCTTGATGGCGATTAGGTAGTACAGAGCATACCTTAACTAACTCATCACTAAATATTTTTAACCACATGGGCATTTATCTGTATGTGTGTGTGTGGTTGTTTAATCCATTCGTCCAGTCTTTATGGGGCTCTCATTTTGTCATGTTGGTGCAGGATGGATTCTGTGTACATTGTTTTTCTCTGCAGTGGCTCATTAGCTCCTGGTGATGTGCAAACTCCACAATCCTGATAATGAAGCTCTATTAGAGAAGGAGGGGGGAAATGGTTTAATATATGAAGAGTTTGTGTAGATGAGATGAAAGCTGTAGCAAAACCAGACAAGCTGTTCTTTTCCAACAACGTTTACTCTGTAAGGTCTTAGCAGTAGCCATCTGTTTTGTCAGACATTGTTTTACAACCTCCTGAGTCCCTGCTTCCTCATTTGAGGACATTACATTTTAGTGAGACTATACATGCCACCTCCCTCTCCTTGGTCTTCAAACATGTCTGATAATAATTTAGCGACACTCTTATAGAAATATGATAATATTTTGTAATTATCATTTTAATCTGACCGATTTTTTAATTGTGTGTCATAAATCAACATCTCAGGAATATGTAATGGGGTTTCAAATTAAAATATGACTTTCTGTTACGAAACAGGACGTTAATTTCATATGTCCTCATATGAGGACACCGGGACTAAAAGCATGTTTGTTACGCATTTTGGGAGACATAACAAATGAATAGGGAAAGAAATTATATTTCAGTATTCCTATGAAATGTATATATTATTATGAAAATCTTGTCAATTATTACTTGTCCATTTTTACACTTTTTTTTTTTTTTTTTTGCCCTAAAACACATTAATATGCTAATTAGATTTCGTTTATAGATAAATTATATACAATGAAAAACCTGTTTATGGCCATTTGACACACATTTTGCATAAAGAAAAATTGTATATCATTTAATTCTGTTATAAAATAGTTAAGAATTATCTTTATCGTGTTTGGTTAAAAAAATATAATAATAATATATATATAATACACATAAAACATTTTTTTTTATAAAACCACTTGTCCCTTTTGAACTTGCACTCTATTCATTTGCTGCTTCTTTAAAAAAAAAAACTTGAGTAGCTTTGTAATCTTTTTGTATTATATCTGTTTTCTTGTCATTTATTATGCAATTAACAAAAGCAAGAAATACCTATAACACTAGCTTGCTCTTTTCTTTTTCTTTTTCTTTTTCTATTCTATCTGTTTTCTTTCTATTTATTATATTATTTAAAAAGCTCTTGCTATGTGTACTGCGTTAAGCTAACTGAGACATGTATAGGAGCATGAGCACTTATATATCACTGCTCTTTTGTTGATTTTGATTGCTTCCATTGTCCTCATTTGCAAGTCGCTTTGGATAAAAGCGTCTGCCGAATGTCTAAATGGAAAAAAAATCAATTGTTTTCCCTATGCATGTTCATTCATGTCTTTTCATTTTTTATTTTATTGAGTCCCGATGTCCTCTACCAAGGACGTAGCATAACTAATTAATGAAATATAATTTTTAATTAATTTATTATTTCATTTATTAATTTTTACATGTATTTATGCTCTAAGCAATTTAATGACATGAAAAAAAAAAATTGCTACTATTTTTTTCTAAAATGTTTTGCCGGGTCTTAAGAGGTTAAAATTGATTCAAAGAAAGGAGTGCTTTTATTATTAGCAACCTTATTATTAACAAATGATGGGCACTTGAAGCCGTTTTTGAAGGCGGTTTTGTGCTGCCATCTACTGGTGAAATTACTGATTCCCGCTCACAAGACGCTTTAGTGGCTGCTGTTCAAAAACTATGATGTAAATGGGAAAATGTTTGTTCCAGGACATTTATCTAACTTATCTCTGAATTAATATATTTTATGTTTATGGTACCGTATAGCTGTCTTCACTTGAGATTGAGAAAACACGGTGGTTATGCTCATAAATTATAGAAAACAAACTCGTATTAAGTCCCGCCCCTCTCCCGTCATCCAACAATCTAGACTCCGACAGTTTATCAAGCCCCGCCCGCCTCAGTGTGAGCCTATCAGAATGCGAGGAGCATCTGGATCGTCTTCAGCAGGTGGAGCTCGCGCGGACGGCCCCCATGTCCCGTTGGCGTGCAGGAACCGTGCAGGCGTGGCTGGAGGTGATCATGGCCATGCCCATGTACATACGGGCCTGTGCAGACAACGTTAAAAGTGGGAAGGTAGACGTGACCTTGTCGGTATTATACATAAACACTTATCCACACCAGTCTATAAAATTATACACAGATCCTATCAGAATGCCTTGGGCTATTTAAACAAGCAGTGTTTGTGAATGTTAGAATTAAACATTGATTTCTGTGTGTGTTTTGTTAGGTTTTGTTAGTTCTTACGGATGAGGACCTGGAGTTTGTTTTAGGGATCAGTAATTCAATGCACCGCAGGAAACTCCGTCTGGCCATTGAAGACTACAGGGATGCGGATTTAGGACACGGGTAGGAAGCACATCTTAAGACATAAAAAAAGAGAACATAACAGAAAAATAATTTCATAGAGAGGACCCATGCAAATAAAAATAAATTGAACAGAACAACAATTTCATAGAGATTAAAAAAAAGATAAAAAAAAGATATATTAAGACCACAAAATACTTTTACACAAAGAGGTTTCTGTCTCTCCATTAAAAGTCCAGGTAACCAAAGTATGGAAGATCCAAAAATGCATCATAAAATCAATCCGTATTAATTAAATGGTTTAAATCAAGTCTTGTGAGATGAGATATGATTGCTTTTTATGATGAAAAGATTTGAAGGTGGGTAAATGATGACAGAAACTTTTATTTTAGGCAAACAATCCCTTGAAGGTCAAATGGTGTGCCCGCCCCAAAAACTTAATTCTATTTATGTTATTAATAGCATTTTTTTTTATTAAGAAAATATATTTGAAAAGAATATTCCAGGTTCAAGTTATATATCAAGTTTATATATATATATATATATATATATATATATATATATATGTTGCCCAGTGGTCCAAAGTCCTCTCTTCAGATGAGAGCAAGTTTTTGATTTGATTTGGAAAACAGTGTAAGGAGTAAGGGTGGAGAAGCTCATAGCCCAAGTTGCTTGAAGTCCAGTGTTAAGTTTCCACAGTCTGTGATGATTTGGGGTGCAATGTTGTCTGCTGGTGTTGGTCAAGTCACTGCACCTATATACCAAGAAATTTTGGAGCACTTCATGCTTCCTTTTGCTGACAAGCTTCTTGAAGATGCTGATTTCATTTTCCTGCATTTTTTTGGCACCTGCCCACACTGCCAAAAACACCGAAAGTTGGTTAAATGACCATGGTGTTGGTGTGCTTGACTGGCCAGCAAACTCCCCATACCTGAACCCCACAGATAATCGATGGGGTATTGTCAAGAGGAAGACGAGAAACAAGAGACCAAAAAAGGCAGATTAGCTGAAGGCCACTGTCAAAGAAACCTGGGCTTCTATACCACCTCAGCAGTGCCACAAACTGATCACCTCCATGCCCCGCTGAACTGAGGCAGTAATTAAAGCAAAAGAAGCCCCTACCAAGTATTGAGTAGCCTACATGTACAGTAAATGAACATACTTTCCAGAAGGCCAACAATTATTTTTATTGATCTTATGAAGTATTCTAATTTGTTGAGATAGTGAATTGGTGGGTTTTTGTTAAATGTGAGCCAAAATCATCACAATTAAAAGAACCAAAGACATAAACTACTTCAGTATATGTGCATTGAATTTATTTAATACACAAATTTCACAATTTGAGTTGAATTACTGAAATAAATAAACTTTTCCATGACTTTCTAATTTATTGAGATGCAGCTGTATATATATTTAATAATGTTGGCTCGTCACTTGTTTCTTTTTTTAGATCAAGTTGCAACTTCTGTTATTAAAACGGTATACAAAACTAGCTTGAATACAAAGAGTTCCATTTATTTCTAGATTTATAAAATATTTTTCCACATCTTTTCTAATGTTGTTTCAGCCTTTCTAAAGCAGCTGATCTGGATCACCACTGGGTGGCTCAGGCCTGGCTGATGGATGTAGGTCTCCCTCAATATTCTCAGTTCTTCCACACTCACCTTGTGGACGGACGTCTCCTAAGTACACTCACGCGCACCGACCTTGAGAAGCATCTGCACGTGTCTAAAAAAGCCCACCAGAACAGCCTGCTGCTGGGAATACAGCTGCTACACATCCTCAACTTTGACAAAGAGGTAACACACACACATAAACCAGAAGAACAGCATGATGGGAATGGGACACACACACACACACACATCAGAATAGCCCAGTTTGGAAAACATACCCTGTTTGTCTGTATAATAAGTTAATGACGCTAAACAACAATTATCCAAATACTGTTTTACTGCAGATTTTGCAGTCCAGGCGATCAGAGTGTGAGAATCAGAACACAGACCCTGTAGTGTGGACCTGTCATCGCATCATCAAATGGATCAAAGAGATTGATCTGAAGGTACCATTGAGAGAGAACACAGAAAGTGTAGGTGGTGGTATATGGATTAACTCAAAAGAATGACATATCTTTTCATTTAGGAGTTTGCTGACAATCTTCAGAGCAGTGGGGTTCATGGTGCCATCATGGTGATGGATCCCTCCTTCAGCTCTGACACCATGGCGGCGGCCTTGTGTATTCCAAGCAACAAGCACATGGTCCGTCATCACCTGAATGAAGAGGTGAAGGCACTTGTCAGTGCAGCCAGGTAAGACTGTCTGTTAGTATTGTTGTACTGTATGTGTCCGTGTCTAACTCTACAAGTGTATATGTCTCAATGAATCAATGTCTCTTTTAATATATTGTCGTACAAGTCCAAGAGACAGTCGAGTCATGCAGATTTCTCTGATGTCTGTGTCTGCAGGGCAGAGCTTGATCAGGAAGTCGAACCTTTGGGGACTCCGCCCACACTTCACCGACAAAGCTCTCTTAGCAGCTCATCTCCTAGCTGTCTTGATGATCAGCAGTCTTTAAGGAGGGTGAAGGTAGAACGCTAAAGCTGAATCATAAAATTCTTAAAACTTATACAAATGCTACATTTAGACATGTGCCAGTATTCAGTAATACAATATTTTGGATGAACAATTACTTTAAATGTAGTTAGTTAACACTTTATCCTTTGCATGAATCTTTTTGCACAACCAGTGTCTGCTCTCTCTTTCGAGTGTAGTTCTCAGTAACAATCTATCCTCATTATTGCTTGAATAATTCTTAAAAGTCTTTAAAAGTTTGAAGCACCGATGAATCAGAAATCTAATGGATACTTTTTTTTTCTACAGCAGCAGCTTGGTCTCAGCCCAAAGAACTTCGCTGGACGAAAGATCAGTCATCAGAACAGATCCGGGTCATTTCCAAGGAATGGACTTCAGGAGGTCTCGCTACAACGAGAGCGTTGCCCGGTTCGACATTTTTCTGCTGCTGAGCTCACAAATGTCTGAGTCTTTCTCCTGTTGAGATCACTGATGGAAAACATAACAAACACATTCTGAGGAAAAACAAAGACACTTTCTTCAAGCTCCCAAATGGGGGATTTTATTTTTCAAGGTGAATGTTGATGAAATTTTAATTAAAGTTCACATTTTCAGTCTCTGGACTCTCAGTTTGCCAGTCGGCTTTGCTTTGTAGACCCTATGTTGTTGTCTGTGACTGTAAACTCGTTTGTCTCAAAGTGAGAATCCATATGTTTAGATTTTCACAAAATTATTGATATTAAAAGGGAAAGTGACATGACATTCAGCCAAGTATGGGGACCTACACTCAGAATTCGTGCTCTGCATTTAACCCATCTAAAGTGCACACACACAGCAGTGAACACACACACACCCAGAGCAGTGGGCAGCCATTTATGTTAAGGCGTGGTATTGAATTTGGACCCCCCCCCCCCCACCAATGTTTCAAATGGTTCAAATCTGCTGCTTCTGTGCACCGACTGTAAATCACTAATCTCAATATCATGCAAACATAGCTATGCTATCAACTCCAAGGTCATGCACATTGCTAAGCTGAAGCAGGGGTTAGGCTAATCATCATAGTAAATGTGCAAATATAAAAGATATGACTGTTGTACATTTATGTGTTTATTAACTGACTTTCTGAAGCAGCGTTAAAGGAGGTGCATATTTGTATAGATAAAGACAGGACTACATGTTCTCCATATTAAAATGGTCTTAAATTTTAGTTGACTCTTCTCTCTGGCAGCCTACTTCTGTATTTTATCCCAGGACATTAAGACAAGACAACATTTTTTCCCACTTTGGCATTGTTGTGTTTTTGTTAAATATTTGTTCCTCATATTTCTGGTATCTGATAAACATCTTACCTGACATTCCCACAGTTTCCCACTCAGGATTAATAAAGTATTTCATTATACTGAGAAAAATACGTAATACATGTCAGAACACTCCTTTTTCCATTTACTGTTACAAAGTTACATGATATTTCCTAACGTAAAGAGGAAGCACTTTGTCAATATGGTCAACCTTTGTCCAGCATTATTAACACTGCCAGAATCACAACTGCCAATAAAGTAGTTAAATATTGTTGAGCATTTGTCCCGCTCTAGGAATTGATGTTTGTCTGAACCTTGTTTGACGTATTTATGTGGGTGATCCTGGTCATTTGATGTGCACCACCCTGACTGAAGAATGGTGATAAACAATGCTAGTATCTTGAAAAGTGTATAAACAAACTTCATGTCATAAATAAACTTAATTTCAACTTCTGTACAAACCTACAGTCTTCCTAGAGGTTATCAGTAATTCTTAAACGGTTTTAAAAAATTGAGAAAAAAGACTGAAATACAAAAAGATGAACGAAAATAAGATGAACACTTTTGACTGTTAAGAAACTGGAAACCTTGATAGGTTGTTATTCTATTTTAAAATAAAGTTTTGATTTTTTTCCCCCTATATTATATATGGAGTTCTTATATTCATCACTGTCTGTTTAACTGAAAGAGTTTCATGGACCATCAGTGTCAGAGGATGGGGAAGTTTAGCCCCTCAGAACATGTGGGCGTGGCAGGAGCCCGAATAGGTCTGTTAATGGGTTAATTCTGGACTGCAGGAACAGGAAGATGTTCACTTCTTTGAAACTGGAGGCCAAACCGCTTTAAGAAATTCAAGTTGAGTATCTTAAGGAATGCTGCGGTGTAGCGTCACTGGATTAAAAGTGGTTTTATCCAGCATTTAAATGGGGTTGGTCTCCTAAACAAAAGGAAGGGGATTTTTCTCGGTAAGTCTTCTTACATTCCCAGTGAACCTGAAGTTTGACTCGTTTCTCTGGAACTTTGTTATGTTTACATGATTTTACGTAGCGCGTTCTGTTTTTAAGTCGTGCGCAGCGTAATTTGTTGTTTTAAATCTGTCATATATTTAATAATATTTTGACTTTTTAGGCCTTACAGTGTGATCATTCTGTTAAGAATCGCTGTTGCTATCTCTTAGTGTTTAACAGGACGTCTGCTCATGTAAAGTTGCATTAATTTATTGTTTGCGTTAAAGATATTAAACTCTATAAAGTTTCTACTAACACGTATATTACACGTTCAAAATTTTCCAAACTTGCATGACTTTATTTCTTGCATGATGCACACGAGGAGATTTTTGGCAGAGTGTTAAACATCACAGCTTTACGGGTATTTCCCCTTTTTTTAAACGTTTTTGTATTTGGCATAAAAACGAGGTGCTCACGTTAAAGTAAACGGAGATCTGGAGACCTTTTGTCCATTCCCCTTGTATTTAGTTTTATATATATAGTTTTATATATTTAGTTTTATATATATATAGTTTTATATATATAATAAAATAATATTCTGTGTTAACTCCCCCTTGGGTGTCGTTTGGAGTAAGTTACTGTAAATTATTCAAAAAATGTTTTTTTATTTTTGATGACAATTTTTGTCAAGTTATCACTAAATTCACTTATGCTGGAATGTGTGTGTACTTTTTCCTCTAAGAAACAGCTTCCATCTGATTTGGTGTCGCTAGAGTTTCAGGGCCCCCGGTTGCCCTGGGCTCCCTTAGCTGAACCTTTTACGGTGTCCCTTGTAATGTGAATTTATGTGGCACTATTGTTTTCCATCGTCTAATCTGGTTACAGTGGTTTTTGGGAGAAAAGGAAATTCCTGCCATTCCCTAGGGAGGATTCACTGTCATCATTTTATCTGTCTGCATGCTTAGACGTGCTAGGTAAATTCTATGTTATGGATCAAATTCAGGCATGTACTAAACCATGTTTATGCATGAGGGAAATTTCCTTCAACAAGTCAGATGTGCCGTGCAGAAATTATGTCTGTCCATCGAGACTTTAAATACTGGAATACAAAGACAAAGCTCATGAGCAACTGCCCACACTTTTCCATACACACATAACCGATGAGTCACAACTCAAGGAAATAATTCTATTATAAACTAATTGGTTCTGCATGCAAAAGATTTACACTGATCTGGGAGCATGACTTAATGTTGCTACAATGCTAAGAAATGATTAAGGGTGCTGCAAAGAGCGCGTATCCCAGACCTGCCTGGACAGATAACCAATGCCAGGAGCTGTGTAGGCATGACTGAGCAGAGTTATCATGAGCTTTTTTTGTTGTGTATTTGTCTATTAAACAATAACACATTCTTAGTAAAGACACTTTTGGAGCTTGGAGGTGCCTTGTTTTCACTTTAACATAAACTTTCCAGAGCAGAGATGAAAAGTCTGTGAACCCTCTCACTTCACTCATGAATCAAGCGCCTTCTTCCATTTTATGCACCCGTAACTAAAGCTCAGATGAAGGGACACCTGCTTTATCTCATGGAAGGATGTTTGGCAAGCCTAACATCATGTCTGCTGATGTGTGTGCACAATAAATATGCTTTGATAAAAACCTTATCACTGCTGAAGCACTGGAAGGGTTACGCTTTTTTCACACAGGCTTTATCAAAGGACTTGGCCTGGATCTTGGACGTTGATTGATATAAGACTCTTTTATGATCGTCTGTCTTTATTATTCAATCACTTTTCTGCTGATTCACCTTTGTTTGATTTTCTGTTCACAGAGGGGGTCAGCACTCCAGAAAAGACAGGAAAAATGAGATACGGTTTTTAGGCATTTCGACAGGCACACAACATATCCAGAGGAGATCTGAATCCATGGTAAGGTTTGGAAGCATGTCCTACAGCGACCCGACTCCACCCAGCCCCAGCAGGAACAGCGGCAGTACCTCTGGGGCGCAGTATGCTACTGCTGTGCTGGGCTTGGGCCTCATCGCTCTGGGGATAGTCATGATTATGTGGAGTGTGGAGCCGGCAGGGTCTGGAGGGAACAGCTCCAGACCCAGCATGCATCAGAATCAAGTTCGGGAGGCCTCGTCCGTGGCGTTCGTCCTAGTAGGGGGAGGAGTGGCGCTTCTGCTGCTGTCTGTGTGTCTGAGCGTACGGAAGAAACAGAGGGCGACCCGGGGACAAGAAGCCAGCAGTACACCTGCTAACACACAGGAGGAGGGGGCTAGGTGAGTAAATGCTGTTAAATACACACCCAGGTGCAGCCACATTCTTACACTTTATGATGGTAAATAGGCTAATGATGTGTCTGACTTTTATTTTATTTTTGTGCTATTAATGTTTTCAAAAACACATCAAATAAATCATTCACACATACTGTACAAGTGACTTGAATACACTTTATGATTTTTGGAAGATTCTAAATTAAGTTAACATTAAAAAAATTTATTTTATTATAATAATTTTTGTGCCTTAGGATGTCCGAATCATTTTTATAGAATACTATCATCAAAGATGCCATTTAAAAGCTAAACACAGATGTTTAAACGGACAGACTAAGGATGAAAACTGATATGATTACTCTACTTTTAAAGCATACATTTGATTTAAACAGTAGATGTTCATAATATTTACATATGCAGTTCATAGGAGACGTATTGTATTAGCCCTATATTTACACCATTAAATATTTAAACATATTATTATTAATATTATTAACATTTTACATAACAGTTATTTATTTGATCTCACAATTCTGACTTCTTTTCCAAATGCAAGTTTATATCTCCTAGTTCGGACTTTATAACTCAACTTAACTCAAAAATTGTGAGTTTGACAATTCTGAGGGAAAAAAGCCAGAAGTCAGGGATACTCATGATTCTCAGACGAGAGGAAAAGAAACAATGACAAGTTGTTTTTGCTTATCAGAATTGTGAGAGATAATCTTGAAATTGCGAGAATAAAGTCAGAATTTTTAAATATAAACTCAAATTCACCTTTTATAAATTCTTTTATTCCGAGGCTTCAAAAATCATTCTAATGTTTTTATTTATTAATTTCTTTGCTCCAGAAAGATTTCTTATCATTCTGAATGTTGAAAACCGTTGAGTTGTCTTAAGTCACTGGGGTAATATTTGTAGCAGTAGCCAATATATATATTGTATGGGTCAAAAGATATAGATTTTCCATTTATGCCAAAAAATAAGAAGAATATTAATTAAAGTTCATGTTCCTTGAAGATATTTTGTAAATTTTCTTCCGTAAGTATATTAAAACATATTTTTTGATTAGTAATATGCATTGGCGTTTTTTTTTTTTGTTGCAAACTCAGATTCCAGATTTTTAAATAGTTGTATCTCGGTGAAATATTTACTGTGCGTTCACACCGCCGGCGTCGAGAGCGTCAAAGTGGCTGGAAGTCATTCATTTTGAATGTAAGCTGGCGGCGAGGAGTGGCGCATCGCGACTTGGCCGTTGAGAGCATTGAGGAGAGTTGAAATCAAGGCAACTTTATGGTAATGAGCTATGACGCTGTTGGGCAGCAACCAATCGGAACGTAGAAGTCAACCGCTTGAGAGGATTCCAGAGAACGCAGCTCCGACCACATTAGTTCCCAAGTACAATAGAGGACAGGTTGATTATTGCTGTTTCATGTTTGCAATAATCTATGATGTGTCCCTGTTTGCGTACAGGGACATAAAAAAATTTATTAAAAGTGATACGTGGACCAAGATGTTTGACATTGTTAATTTTCCTGATAATCTAATGATATAATAAATAATAGTACTGTAGTCCCAGTTTACTTTTAAACAAAATTCCCTGATAATACTTACATTAAGTAAGGTTTATACTTGAATATATTTACTTAAGTAGCATTTTCAATGCAACACTTTTACTTACATCAGAGTATTTTTACAGTGCTTTATACATTATTAGGTAAAGTATCTTAATACTTCGTCCACAAAAATATTTAATGAGTTTAACTTATAACGTTACCCTCCTTGTGGTTAGTCTGCACGAGATAAACAAGCTTGTTTGCTTTGCGGCCACTTTAAATACAAAATAAGCATTCAATCTATGTCACAGCGTCTGAGCGCTCATGAATCTTTCTGCAGAGTCGTGATTCAGCTTTCAGATGATATATAAATCTAAATTTCGAAAAATGTACCCTCATGGTTGGTTTTGAGGTCCAGAGTCATGTATGTAATTTTGAGGATTGTTTTTGTAACGTTTGTCACTTTTAAGGGGTCATCGGATGCTACATGCACTTTTAAAAGTTGTTTGAACTGAAATGTGTTTTGGCAGTGTGTGTACACAACCACCCTAAAGTGATAAAAATCCACCTTTTTTTATCTTCTAAAATGTTTACCCCTTTCTCAAATCGAGTTGTTCTCAGATGCCTGTCTATGTGATGTCACAAAAACAGGCCCCTCACATGATAGTTTGAGCTGCTGAAGATGCAGTGTATTACGTTAGTTTCTTAAGAAATTGCACCCCGATCACCTACAGAAAAAATGAGTATAAGGTGTTAATAATAATAATAATAATGTGCTAATTCACAAGTTTCACACGATTGCGGCTGAAGTAAACAGTCCCTCAGAGAGCAGCTGGAAGAGAGGGGCGGGGTCAGCATAGCTCATTAACATTTAAAGGAAACCGGCTTGCTCTGCAAAGAGCTGTTTTTGATAGAATAAAAAAAGGTGTTTTTTACAATATCATTGAGAATTTTTAACCAAACTTTGTTACAGATCTTTCATTAAGACCCTAAAGAATCACATCAGCTTGTGGAAAATGGGCATCCGATGACCCCTTTTAATCAGTTTAATGCATCCTTGCTGAATAAAAATATTAAGCATATATTAAGACTTACTGACCCCAAATGTTTTGAATGATAATTTGAACAAAAATAAGCTGAATATGCTGTGTATGGTTGTACATTTTTGCTTCTAGGATGGAACAACTAGCTCAAACCTACACTGTACCCACTTACGAGGAGGTGGTAATGAGTGGCCAGTATCCCATCAGTCAGTCCTCAGAGCGACACAACAGCATCACCCAGCTGCCAGCCTATGAGGAGCTAGAGGAAGATCAGCACACTGTGGAAGATGGATTCAGCCCAGCACACAGACGTTCATCCCAAATCGACCCCAGCACTGGAGCGGGTGGCCGAAGAAACAGCCGGCCTGGGCGCAAGCTGATTCCCCTTAAAATTAGGCGCATAAAATCTGATATCCTGAGGAGGAAAAGCTTAAGCGATATCCAGCAGACAAACATGTTCTCCATCGAACCCCTCACGCCTCCTCCACAGTATGATGAAAAGCTCCCTCCACTTCCTACAAACGCACACCAGTGAGGAATGCTGGAGGTTTATGCTAACCCTGCAGTGTGATGAAGTGTGACTACCTCTTTTACAAGTTACTACTGTACTGAACTTCATATTACTCCTCTGGAACGGATGTGCCACTATCATCAGCACAGAGGAGGGAGTAGTATGGAAAGGGGAGAGCCGTCGTTATGTCTTCCTGTGTTTCCTGAATATATCCTTGTAGCAAAAAAAATTTGTAATAAAAAAAAGTTGCAGCTGACTGGATTAAAACTGAACTGGATTTTTGAAAGATGTTTACTGAACCACTGCTGATCTTTATATAAGATGGTCCTGTTTTTTCTGTTGAACTTGAAATTTGGCATCCAAGCTGTCTAGACCTTTGTTTCATAGGACGTCCACTATAATTTCAGAAGAGATGTGAAACTGTAAACTGTGAGTCACATCAGCACTATTGTGTTTTTTTGCACTGATATGTGTTTGTGTCTGGTGTGAGTGCATGTGATGTTTTTTTGTGTGTACATTTTCCAAGAACTTTGCTTTGGTTCTTGTGTTGGCTTTAATTTTCTGTGTTTTTAGTGACCTTGTCGTCGGACTGACAGACTGTGAGATCATCAGTATGTGTCTCTCCTCGTGGTTTACGACACAGAGAAGTTCTTTGACCCTGCAGCTGCCTTATATCACACTCTCACCACCAGACACAGAGAATTTCTTGTCTCCTTTTTCTCTAACTTGGATACACAAACACTCAGTCTTTTCTTCCCTTTATTTTTAACTTTTAATGTTGATTTGTGTGAAGACCACTGTGTTTCTGATTGGGCAGCTATGGCATCTCCATGCTTTGAGGTTGAAGCTCCCAGTCATCTGTCTGCACTTGCATTACTACTCTAAACACTCCATGACTTTCACATTAAAACACACCTGTAGCTGGTTATTTATGAAATCAGTGTTTATGTTTCTGGAAATTTTGCTGACGCCTCTTCAGTTTAAGACTGACATGGATGGAAAAAATGTTGCTTAATCTCATGTGCTATTTAATAGATTTCTTCTTCTTTTTTTTTTTTTTGAAAAAATTTGCTGAATCTCATGTGCTATTTAATAGATTTCTTATTTAAAAAAAAAAAAATTGCTGAATCTCATGTGCTATTTAATAGATTTCTTTTTAAAAAAATAAATAAATTGCTGAATCTCATGTGCTATTTAATATTCAATTTTTTCTCTCTATTTTGTTATGTTCTGTTTATAATTGTGAGCTAGAATGGAATGAGAAATAAAAACAATTTGACAAGTGGATCTCTTTGATTTGAAATAAAAAATATATGCATGTGTCATGAGGGATAATAATTATACTTTAAGAAATAAAGGGTTTGTGGTCAGAATAAATTTGATCCTGTATTTCCTGTATTATGGAAAGATCTAAAGGAATAAAAAATGTTGATATTAGTCATTTTAGAAATGAAATTGTTTGATTTGTTTTGCATCTCTATTCATGAAGTGTGTTATAAAAGGAAATAATAAAGATGTGACACAAGGAAGGATTTCATTTTGGATTATAAATTCTCTAAAAATATATTGTAAATTTCCATCCAGAACTGATGTATTCAATTCACACACTAGTCCTCATAAAGTGGGTTGTGATTCATCTGGTGAAGGAGTCGGTTCAAAGATTCATTCATTTTTGTTCACCAATTTGTTCAATGATTCTTGCTATAGGATGAGCGAGTCATTAGCTGTGTCCCAAAGTTCAGTGTAAACATTTCGAAGACCAGTGACTTGTCCAAATCAGGTCCAAACCCACATTTGCTGTCTTGGCCACTTGAGACCGCGTGCGCGCGACAGGTAAGTGCCAAGACTGTCCCAGTTCTTAAAGGTTCTGTTCTTCCTGATCCCATGTTTTAAACTTTAGTTAGTGTGTAATTTTGTTGTTAGAGTATAAACAGTATATGTAAAATTCTAAAGCTTAAAGTTCAATGCCAAGCGAGATATTTTATTTAACAGAATTCGCCTACAAATAAATGACCAGTTTGGACTACATCCCTCTAGTTCCTGCAGTAATGATGTCACTAAAACCTTTTTTTTTTTTTTTTGATTAACCTCCGCCCACAGGAATACACAAAAAAGGGGGCGTGGTCTTGTTGCGCTCGACGGAGAAGAGGAAGAGTTGCGTTTGAAGAGTGCTTTTGTCGCCATGTGGTCGAAATGCTGTTATTTTCATATAGAAAGTCCAGTAACAGTTACCTTTGTTTGGGCTTCCCAGGCAGGCTGTGCAGCACATTTTTGCTGAGGACAGCTTCCTCAATCTCAGTCAGTTTAATGCCGGATTCGCACAAAGATTATTCTTGAAAAATGGAGCTGCTCCCTCTTTGTCTGGAGAAGGCGTTGTTTATGGACCACAAACGGTAAGTGTATTTTATTATTTAAGTTGGTGCTTTTAACAGTTTCTGTAACTTATTACACAAAGGGCAACGCTGTTTAGCTTTGTTGTTAGCGGCTGTTAAAAACATTATAAGTACATATCCAGCACGTGCGTTCAGATCAGGATTGACAGGTTTTCAAAACAGATCCCACTTGCTTCTCAAAACTAGTCTTCCTAACAAGGAAGTCATCAGCCCGTTTTTATGACAGTGAAAACAGCAGTATACCAAAAGGTGAATCGTGTGAAAAATACTGTTTTTTTTTTACACGCGAAACATGAACACATGTTACATTGCACACTGTAAACGCAATCCAAGCTTCAAAAAAGTACAAAAAACGTGACATTTAAAAATGGCAAAAACGCAGTGCCCTAACACACAGTACATCCACACTATCTCAAATATGTGTATCCCTTCGTGCATCATTTTGTGGAAATAAATCGTGAGACTTTTTGCCGATTCCACTAGAGGTCACAGAAACCTTTCCAGTGTAAATTGAATATTAATAAAATAATTAGATATTACATATAATTAGGTAGAAAAACTGTGTTTTTAAGTTTTATTAGTGCAATAATGAGTAGTGGTGATATTTATTTTGTCTAACATTTGCAGCTGCTTATCACTTAATTAGAAGCACCACAAATTGAAATTACGTCATGTTATGGGGACTACTGAACATCCTATCTAGAAGGAAGTTGATTTTAAATTAAATTAAACTTAAATTAAAATAACGCTATGTAAACATTTGCATTTTTACAACACTATAAGTGTGTCCCCATCAGGTAATGAAAAGTTCTACACACAATTGTGGTCATCACTTGAGCTCTTTGGCCAAATAGAGGACTTAAGGAAATACAAAGAGCGTGGGTATTTGGACAAGGCACAGCCAGGCCTCCGAAGAGCACGAAGGACGCCCCGTCCTCACAGGATTTATTAATTGCAACAGCACTCTGTCGCATCGCAGCGATGTGAGAGCTGTGCTGACAAGAGGAAAATTCTGCCAGGATAGGTGGAGCCAAAATTGCTCATTGGTTTTGTCATAATGGAGGAGAGGGACGGTCATGTAAGCTTAGCTAAGACTGAGGCCAGGTAAACTACACTGGTTTGCTGCGTCCTTTGTAGGATTACAATTTTACATGCAGGAATGTGCTTGGAGTTTACTTGAATGATGTAATGATACAGATGAAAAACACACACGCACACACACACAGCAGTTCAAATGCTGACTGATATCTTACAGAGGTGCGATTTTGTATAGTTTATTGTCTTGACCATGTGGATCATATGTAGACAGGTTTGCAACCCAGATTTTTTAGGCAGTAAAAGCATAAAAATAACAATATTGTGAATAAAAATGTAAAAAAAAAAAAAATAGAGGATAGTACCGCTCAATCTTCATTGGCAGCTGTCACAGCTGAACAGTGCTCTTTTTGACTGGTCCGAGCCTTTGATATAGTTATCTAATGTTAATATTCTAACAAAATGTTGATACTTTCATTTTTAAAATAATCAGAGGTGGACTGTAAGGAAGTACAATATCCATTAAGTATATTCGTACATATATGAAGTACTAAGTTTTCTATTTTGTTTTTTTTTTTCTCCACAGGACAGTAGCACTACAAAAATATGGTCATTTGATGCATCATGCTACCCAGCAGTATATTTAGTAGGCAACTTTAAATTTAATAACCTTGAACATATTCAGAAGAAAATGCAACAGACACAGTAGTGCAGCAGTAATATTAATGCAAAATTATTTTTTAGAATAATACTTTATACCTTTACTTTTACTCTCAATACCTTATATTAGAGCATTCAAGATAATAGTTTTACTTAAAGTTGCACTGTGTAATTTTTAGCTGCAATCTAGTGGTGAGGTTGTGAATTGCAACCCACGGCTCAGTCCCCTCTCACCCCTCCATTTAGAGAAGTTACGGTGGCCGACACAGGTAAAGATGTCGTTAAAGACAGCAGAGAACAATGAGATTTCTTTACAAAAGTAAATCAAGGAATTATATTATATTATTTCCTTAATTATTCAATAAATAATTCCATGTATGTAGATCAATCTAAGATTTATAGCTCAATCTAAGGTAATAAAAACATAACAGGTTTGTAATTTTCCTTTTTGGGTGAACTATCCCTTTAGCTAAGGTTTTAAATATGACTAGTAGTTTTTCCCAATGTGGTATTAGCAGTTACTAAAAGTAGTTTACTAAAGTACCTCAATATTTCTTCTACTGATTACTCTTCTCTCCTCTGGAGTTTGATGTCCTCCCTCCATCAGCTTCCACTCACTCCCTCGACTGTCCCAGGACACTTGCAATCCTAAGGCAGAGCGAATAAACCATGCCTGTTAATAACAACAGCACAATGAAATTTAGCAAAAATTTGTCTGTTAACTTGCTTACTTTATATTTTATAAGTCTTTCCCCAGCATGCAAAAACATTTTCTCCATAATAGTATTAAAACAAGAGAAAATGGAAACACTTATAAAAAATATAATGACAGGTTTGCAATCTTGACATTCGAAAATATGACACGACAGGACATGCATACAAAATACTGAAGTGCTAAAGTTTGGTTAAAATCTGTGGTTAAAACATTTGTAGACATCTCTTGCATGACAGCACTACAAAAAACAAAAAAACAACAACAAAGGAAAATACTATTGCCTTATATAGTGGTTGTCTTATTGTTGTGGGCTTTATATATATAAAAAAAACACAATAGGTTTTAACACTTTTCTAGTTATTTGAGTAAATGAAAACACAATACTTAAATTTCAGTGTGAATTCCCCCACATAACTCTCCCCTGCCTTTGAATAAACACCGTTGTCATCTGCCCAAAAGTGATTCTGGGATATGGTAGGGTGCAAAGTGTCCATCAGATGTAGACCTCAGTTTCCTGGGAAATGAAGGGCACATTTGAAGTCGCTTTAGAAATTTGTCAGCCTCTGTTGTGGCGCGGTAATGCAATCTGCCTTGGAATGGGTCTTTGGAGAACTGAACACTTCAGTTTGGGACAGCCTTCATTGCGTGCTGTGACGCAATCACACTTCAAATGCACACTCCATCCATGCACTTCAGTTTAGGACACAACTATTGAGTCATTCATTCAACCGATTCGATCAGTGAAAGGCATATCCCTTCAGTAGGTTCAACCAATCAAATGCTTCTTCAGAACTGTATTCGAATGCTATTGGTCGAGCTTTATCCAGGCGGGAATGGAGCAACACGTTCAGGCCTGAGTGAAAGCATCGATTTTGGATTTAATAATTTAAATGCTCGATTTGGATGTAGATTGGTATAAATATACTATAGATCTACTGTTTAACCATAAAACCTGCTGCTTTAAGACCTCGCAAGTAAGTGAATTACAGATTTTCTGAACTGCCAGTAAACTACCATGCCAACAACACGCACATTTAACAATGTTGCTATTCATTTCTTTTAATTTCAGCATTAATTAACTTTTATTTTACAGGGATTGTGCTGCAGATATTCAATAACAAAGTAATGTAAGTCGGTTAGTAATCTGATTTTATACTTAGACACACACATAGGGTTTAAATGCTGAACACACATGCTACTATTAATAGATTTGAGAATAGAAGTAATTCAACAGTGACTTTCACCCGCATCACTGTTTTGTTCAGATCTTATGATAATCTCTCTGGTGTTTTGATGCTGGTAGTGTAGTAAGGGAGGAGTTATTTATTCTAGACATGAAACAACTATTGTAGTTTTTCCATATGTTTTGCGTATGTTTTTAATGATAAAGCAATAGGATGTGTCAGTCATATTGCCACTCAAATAAGCACTGGTCAGTCTGAACACCCCTGGAAGCATTATTGACTTCTTGACCTTTGACTGGGGTAAAGACAGATTTTGTTTGGAGGAAGGAAGATGAGCCTAGTCTTGTCAAGATTAAAGTGATATGTCCATGGGGCATGCAGAGATCCTTTCAAGATTTGAATGTCATTGGTATGGTAGAGGTGTGAGAAGTTTCTGAGCACATCTCCTCAAGTCCTGTGAAAGACTGAGATTTTGTCCTGGCAATTCCTGGCAGTTTGAATCTCACAATTCAGACATGTTTTCTCAGAAGTGGTGGCCTTGTGTTTAGAGCGTTTGACTCCTAACCCTAATTTTGGGCTTGCATTACCACAACTGAGGTGCCCTTGAGCAAGGAACACAACCCCCAACTGCGCTACAGCATAAATGGCTGCCCACTGCTCTGTGTGTGTGTGTGTGTGTGTGTGTGTCTGTCTGTGTGTGTATGTGTTCACTAGTGTGTGTGCACTTTGGATGGGTTAAATGCAGAGCACAAATTCTGAGTATGGGTCACCATACTTGGCTGTATGTCAGGTCACTTTGTGTGTTGTTTGACAGATGTTTTGCCAATCACCAATTTATGTTATTTTTTAATTATTTCTTTTTGCTAAGGCTAAAAGAAGGTTGTGCACAAGCTAAGCAATTGCCTTGGAGATTTTTTAAATAATTGTCTTTTATTCAGAATGATTCGATTAAAAGTGTCTCAATATTTTTATACTCAAACTCGATCCTTATACTTGATATGTATTTTTTCTTAGATATTGTTTTGTATATTTTTATATAAATTGGCTTTGCAGTACCGAGTGGAGCTGCTTCATTGTTGACAAATTATAAAAGACATTTCCGGCAGTGGATTTTATGTCTTTTTAATTTTTTCATATAAAGTATCTCATTACTATTTCGGGTGAAAACTTACTGAAAGGTGCACAAGTAAGATACTGTGAGCAGTGCTTGAGTGAACTGAACGAAACGAACTAAATTGCGAACAAATTCAGACCTTTGCGTAAATCTGTTCACACGATCAGAAGAGTGATTTACTTTCAAATCTGGCATCATTAGTTCTGGTTCTAAGCATCATATAGAAATATTATCATTAAAAATTGTTCTCATATTGGTATATGGTAATCTCCATGGCCAGAGACGTATTTATCAGTAATATTTTAGTGGTCCAAACAATACTTCACTCTGGTTCATGCTCAAGTAAAACGGATCAAGTGACACCACTGGTGTTACAGCTAAAGTCCAGAAAAGCAAAGAAGGACATTCTTTGCTTTTCTGGACTTAAGCTGTAACACCAGTGGTTCAAGAAAGCTGCTGTCGACGCATCTGTAATATATCATTCATCCAGTAGGTGGCAGTGCATTCATACCAGAGCAATACAGTGTACTGTGACGCACCATATTCAGTTTTAATCCGTTTTCCTGTCAGAAACAAATGGCATTGTGTATCGCAGTCTCCCAGCCCCAGAAAGTACCCCGTTAAATGAAAAAAAGAACAGAAAGGAACGGGGGAGGAAATGGAAGACAGTACTGCATTGTGGCATATTCAACATTGTGGGTAGAATGTTTTGTCCTCTTTACGTACTGTCCCATTTTTTAGCGTTAGCTCACTTGTTTAAGTGTGTGTGTGTGTGTGTGTGTGTGTGTGTGTGAAAGAGGTCATACTGTGAGATATGAGCTGCTGTGGGGAATTCAGACACACTGACCAACACTGTGGGCAGTGGAAGACAAAATCGCTCTCTCTGCCTTTCTCTCTCTTTCTGTAAGTCTCAGAGGAGCATAAAGAGCTGTTGTAAGTACTTTAATGTGCTCAGCATGATTGCAAGTGAGGAAAACCACACACATGCTCAGAGAGTGAGTTACAGCTTTGATTTAGTCGGAGGAAACACCAAGATACTGGTTATAGAAGTAAATGTTCAAACATTTAATGTTTATTCCTGTATTCATACAGTACCTGCATATAGAAAACAGTACACTATTAATTAGTGCTTTATATTAAAACGTGTGTGTGTAGCAAAGGAGCTTGTAATGTTACAAAATATAATTAGCTATTTCATATTAATGCTTATGCTTTTATTCTGTGAATCGAAGAATACTGAAAAAGAAAAACAAATACTAAGCAGGACAATTGTTTTCAACGTACTGTATCTTTGATCAAATAAATGCAGCTTTAGAGAGCATGGGATAGTATACAAATATACAAAATATATAAAACGTGTATGTTAAAAGACATTCACTCTTAAATATAAAGGTTCTTTATTGGCATTGATGATTCCGTGAAGAAATCTTTGACATCCATAGAACCTTTCTATTCATTTTTTTTTAGTGCAAATAGGTTCTTTTAGATTTTTTTAATGCTCTTCACCCTAAGAAAGCACTGAAAGATTCTTTAAGGAACCCAAAATGATTCTTCAGTGGCATCACTTTGAATCAACCCTTTTGGAACCTATGTTTTTCAGTTCATCTGCATATTTATTGTGTGCCGTTTTGTTCATTGTAACCTTTGGAACAGCTTTGCAAGTAACACTCCTCATACATGCAGTCAGTGAACTCTGTTTTGACTGTCCCGATTCAGCCTTCATTTCACTCGTCTATGAGCTGCTCTCCGTCCCCTCTCTTTGTCTCGTGTGCTTGAGAACAGAAAGACTGAACATTCACACAGGCCTGAAGAGCAGTTTAGAGGGGAGGGCAGCTTTAAAAAGCTCTTTTCAGTTTGGACAACATCCTCTGCTTTATTTTGCTCATTTTGTGTGCACTCCACCTCTCCCGTTCCCTCCATCCCTTTTCATCCTTTGATTTCTTTCTGCCTTTCTTCTCTCCATCCACAGGCTCTTTATCCTTTCTTTTTTCCACCAGGTGACGCACTGCAAACACAATAGAGCTGAAGAGGAAGAAAGACGGATGACTTTTGACTGCCACCTCCTCTCTCTTCCTCCCTCTGTTAAAGGGCAGACATTCAGTGTGTTGCGAAGTGAGCGAGCTGGTGGGTGTTACTGAAGTGTGTGTGTGTGTGTGTGTGTCTCATTGGAGTTAGGGATTAGGCATGTTTGACTGTAGTTCTTCTGAAAAGAGTCAGTTGAAACAGGTGCACCTGTGTTTCTTCACTGAATAATGAAAGAATGCCTGAAAGAGAAACATGAAGAACTGAGAATAAGGGACGAAAAGGGGGTTTTGTTAGGGCTTGGTGTGTGAATGTTGCATGAATTAAAAAAAAATATTTTTTTCTTGTTTTCCAAATAAAAATATATCCAGACATCATTCAAATAAGTTACATTTGCTGAAAATAAAAATATAAATAAGGAAGTTTATATCTTGGAATTTCTCATAAAAAGCAGACCAAAAAATTGTTGGTTTTTTTTGCATCATGTAAGTGTGTGTGTGTGTTGTGTGTGTTGTGTGTGTCTGTGTATCTTTATCCTGATCACCGTGTGAACCTTGTACCCTGTTTATGTTCTTTCTCTTCTTTCTCACGCTTGCCACATTCTGCCAATTTGATATGGTGTTTATATTCCTTTTCGTGTGCTCATCTCTCTCACACTTTCTCTCTGAGAGTATGTGTCAGAGTGTGTATTTGGCAGTAAACAAAGATATGCTTGATTGTGCCTGTGGTTACCATGCCTGCTGTGTCATTGTCCTGGTTGGCACCAATACCAGGTTTTGTTTTCATACCGTTTATGGTTTATTGACCTTTCATAATATGATGTCATTTGAGTTTATAGGATTAAGGTGCTAAAATTAAATTTTAAATAATAATAATATGAATATAAAACTACAATACTGTAGGGATAATTTTGAGACAACAAGATACATGTAAAATGCTTATATATTTTTTTCTTTTTAATTTTTATTGTATAACATATACATGTTTAACATATACATATAACATATAATATATAAAATTTCATTCAAGTGAAATGTTACACTGAAAAACATACACTGCTGTTTAACAGACATATACAGGTATTTTTACATACAGTATATTGCATAATAAAAATCTATATACCTTATCCAAATTAGATTTTAGAATCTGCATTAGCTTTTTTCCATCAGCTGGTTAAAATTTTTCAGCACTGCATGCTTGTCAAAATTCACATTGAAAATCACATGTGGTCGGAACAAAAAAATGACAGACAGGTTGAATGAAAATGCAAATGAACCCTTTGACAGTAGGTGGTGCTTATAGAGCAGCAGAAATACAGAAGTCACTCCTCTACACAAGACAGAGCTGTACAACTTGGTGTTCCTGACACCGTCATAGAGAAGAAAAGAAGTCAAACAATATTTACGTTTTTTTAACATGAGTTTTGTGTTCGCTATGATGTTTATCAAATACTTTATTTTTAATAATTTGTATATACTTATATAGTACATTTTTACATTTTAATCTGGATTAAAACATTCCAGCCTTCAAAAGATATAGTGTACAGTAAAAGCTGTTCTTTTGCACTTTAATCTGTTTGAAACATTTGTTTACTTTAATACATTTTGATTTTATACAAAAATAATAATTGTTATATGAAAAGTTTTTTTTATATAAAAACCACAGTGACATCCTTTAACATATGCTTGTACTGTAATTAAGTACTACAGTAATTACTTTTTCTTTTTTATTACTGATAATTTTACTTTACAGAAAAGGACTTTTACATTGTTACAAAAACCTTCTATTTAAATCGCTGTTCTTTTAAACTCTATGTTCATCAAAGAATCCTAACACAAATTCCATACAAAAATATCCAGTAGCACAACAAATTGAGTTACACAATGACACTATCTAGTTGTAGATTTCTAGAGCTGTGTTTTGCTGGAAGGCCAGAGGTCATTTCCATGGAGATGTTAATGTATAAGTGTGTGGAGCGGTGATGTCTGGGGCATGTGTCTTTACCCCGCCCACCTCAGTGACCTCTGCATTCACCTGCCAACCTGGCCAGTCGCCATAGTTACTTACAGCCCATAATAAAGTGTGAGATGACTGAGTAGCAGGTGGCAGGATGGGTGGGATTTTGGTATGCACTGACAACAGCTCTGAGTGCTGTGCATGTTTATTTTGAATACAGACCGATATAGGAAGAATTGTGAGAGAAACTGACAGACAATTTGATGTAATTTTTCCAATGTTTTGGATGGGTAAGATTACTTTACTTTGCCATCAGCCTGAAGAATGGCCCATAGATCATACAAAATCACCTTACTTCACACAAACACACTGCAGGCCACATTGAGTTTGCCAGTGTCTACTGCGCTTGGTATTTGTGTAGGTGTGTGTGGGTACAGGTATTTGGTGTGTCCACATTTATGTGTGAGTGAAGGCACATTTGGTAATTTGCTATGCACCATCTGCCTTTGTGTCTATTTTGGCCGCTGGAATGGATGAAGGCCTACACACTGAACTCAAAGTAAATGGTGTGACGTTATCTTTTTGGCTCTATGGTCCTAGTCTGTAACTCTGTTAAGTGTGACCTAATATGATCCGTGCTGTGAAATTCTAAGAACTAAATCTCAGAATGACCATAGTCCATTCAAGCCCCTCAGTTAAGACTCAAAATGATAGTTCACCCAAAAATGTTGTCAATAATTACTCACCCTTGTGTCGTTCCAAGCCCGTAAGACCTTGTTCATCTTCAGAACACAAATGAAGATATTTTTTGATAAATTCAAAGAGCTTTCTGACCCTGCATAGTAGTGATTTGCTGATGAGCCAAAGCGTCACCTGAATCCATAAGCAGAAATCCTGATCTGAGGATTGCCCCCCCCCCCCACTAAAAATATGATTAAAACCAGTCTGTGTATTGTAAATAACAATGTTTTATACATTAAATAATTGTGTAAGTAGTAAAACAACACAAACAGGGCAAAAATGCATTTTAAGTGACACACACACGAGTATTGTGAGAAAGAAGAAAGTCAATAGTGGAACTCCAAGGCTGTCAAACTTATTTTATTCACTTAAATATTGGATGAAGTGATTTTCTCTTTAACAAAGATGATGCTAGTGTATTTTTTGATGAGTCCTTATGTTAGCAATAATGTTACCTGCTTGACGTAAAGGGTTGCCAGGTCTCTTACAACAAAAACCTCCAAATTGTGGGGGAAAAAATGTGGGAAAGTCATGGAATTTTGAAACAACAATTTCCAGGCCTGGAAAGTTTTGAAGAAATAAATAAACCCAGAAAGTTTTGGAAATGTCATTTAAATATATTTCACAATTCTCTGCAAAATAGAATTATGTTAAATCAGGTCCTAAATTTCCTTATGGGATTGCACATACAGTATATCACATTACTTATTCCCGCTGCTAATAAGTAAATACACTCAAAATGGTCATCCTGAGAGAATCCTCATAACCACTGCCTGTTTTGTCTTAAGTTAATGTAAACAGTTGCCACAGAAAACGCATGTGTATCAATATTGGATCCTTGAAATAGGTCTTGTCTGTTGTATGGCTGTCATTAAAGGGGACATAACATACACAGTTTCACCTATAGACAAGAATTGGATCCTTCATATACCCAAAAAGTCTTTAGTTTTATCATATTTATATATAAAAAAAATACAGCTTTCCGATTCTTTTCGGAAAAAGCAGAGATCCTGGAGGTGTGCCGTGAGCGGAGCTATAATACTGATGTTTTGTGTTGTTTCCATTATCACATCTTCACTTATGTGCTGATTTCCAACAAAATACAGAAATCTGATGCAATTGTACTTACATAAATGGGGTCTTTTACAGCTCCATGTTTTAATAGCAAACGATGTGCAAATCCAGCGTCGACTTGGGCCTTGTTTATAAAACATTCGTCACTCAAATGACCAGAACACATAAACGCACTTGATACACTCTGTTGCTGCCCCGGAAAAACAAACTGTCATTAGATCCATAATCGAAAAAAAAAAAAACAGCCGAAACTTGTACCAACCCGGAAGTATTCTTTTTGAGAATCCATCTCTTTAACAACACTGAATACACGAAACACCATTGTACCCCCCCCCCCCCCCCCCCCAATGTTAATCAAACAACAAATGACAAAATCCCTCACTGGCTGCTCTTGAGTACTTTAATTTATAAATTTACAGTTTATACAATTTCTGTAACCTATTTAAAACACATTCATATTAGAAAGTGGAGTTAATATGCATTATTAATGATTTACCTTATCTCCTAATTTTTTTATTACCCAACCCGTGTATTATCTGCAGCGCCCGTGGATATAACCACCATCCGAGTGGTGTATAAAGTACCTGAAAGTCATACTCAAGTAAAAAATGACTTTGGTAGAAGTTGAAGACACCGTTTAGAATAATACTTGGGTAAAAGTCTTAAAGTAGGCTATGTGATATTTATTGTACTGAAGTACAAAAAGTATTTTTAAATCTTAAATGTTCATAAACAGCTTGAGTAGCAAGATTCAGTTTTAACTATTTCTTCCATTTTGTATTTTTGGAGTATTTTTACTTTTACTTAAGAATAAGAAGCACTTTGTCCAGTACTTAGTGTCTTTTATTCCAACATAAGAAAACATTTCTGGAATCTGCATCTGAAACAGCATTTGTACTTATTTACACAGTTTATGCATCTCAGAAGGGACATGGATGTATTTAAACTGCAGATACAGATTTATAAATAAGCCTAATGTTTTGTTTTTAACAAAACATTGAATACTGATATTTTAAATAATTTTAAACAATCGAAATGTGAAATTAAAACCACCAGTAGGTGACAGCAAGTTAATGTTAATGAGTGAGTCATAGAGATTCAACCAATTCAGTCAACAATTGATTCATTCAGAAAAAAAGCATTTGACTGTGATAATGAGTGAATCACTGAGTCATTTATTCAAACGATTCATTCAAAAAGATGATTCATTCAATAAGTAAACACCATCCATTGCTCAGAGATGCAAAACAGTGCTGTGATATGTTTGGAACTATTTTAGTTGAAAAATTTAGCAAAACAAGTAATATTATGTCTAAAATGTAAGTCATTTATAAATTTACTGAACTTGTATAAAATGATTATAATGTGTTCATGCATCTGCAGAAAAACAGTACTCTTTGTGTGATATAGATTAAGTTAACTAGGCCTACATGAAATTATATAAATAGCCGCGCACTTGTTTGCACATGAGCAAAGGTGTTTTTTAGGAGTCTAATTTGCAAACGCCAGACATTGATTCGTCAAACCTGCTTTCCTGCAATCTGTGTTCTTCTGATTATTTTGTAGTAACTAACTAATATACTTCTATATAGAGGAAGTGTTTTGGAGTAAAAGTATACAAATTAATTAGTAAGTGTAGTGGAGTGAAGTAAAAGTTGGCTGAAATAGTACAGATACTCCCAAAAAATACTTAAGTACTGTAATGAAGTATTTTTACTTCGTTACATTACACCACTGCATCCAAACATCACTAACTGCATAGACAGCAATGCAACTGACATGTTCAAAGCCCAGAAATGTAGTATCAGAGGTTCAACCATAATTTTATAAAGAAAACAAAAATAGTGATTTTATTCAACAGTAGACTATGCACCGCCCACCGCCTACATATACTGTATTTCAGCTAAAATCTCAGTTGTACGCAAGCTTCGGCTTTAGCATTCTCCGATAGCAAGTTGTGGTAATAGTGTGGTCTTTCTGTTAAATTTTCTATTAACTAGAGACTACAAAATTATTTTATACACATTTTATTAACTGTAGTAACATAACACTTTAGTATATTATATTAAAATATAACATGATATTAATGAGTTCAAGAAGCTTCAAGTGCCTTTGGCGTGAAGGTGCAATGTCTGTGTATTGCTGTGTCCCATTATGTGACATCCTCAAGGTGTAATTCTGTGGTTAGTTTCCATACTTTTCCTTTGGACAAGCAAATGTGTAAAAAAAAAAAAAAAAAAAAAAAAAATTGATTTGTTGTATCCGACGTGAGGATTTTAAAAGTAAAAATACTCCAAAAATACAAAATGGAAGAAATAGTTAAAACTGAATCTTGCTACTCAAGCTGTTTATGAACATTTTTATGTACATATTTATTTGCTTCTTTTCCATTTTGCAATTACTTGTACTTTTACTTTCAGTACTTAATTACATTTAAGATTTAAAAATACTTTTTGTACTTCAGTTCAATAAATATCACATAGCCTACTTTAAGACTTTTACTCAAGTATTATTCTAAACGGTGTCTTCAACTTCTACCAAAGTCATTTTCTGGTAAGATATCTGTACTTTTACTTGAGTATGACTTTCAGGTACTTTATACACCACTGCTCGGATGGTGGTTATATCCACGGGCGCTGCGGATAATACACGGGTTGGGTAATAAAAAAATTAGGAGATAAGGTAAATCATTAATAATGCATATTAACTCCACTTTCTAATATGAATGTGTTTTAAATAGGTTACAGAAATTGTATAAACTGTAAATTTATAAATTAAAGTACTCAAGAGCAGCCAGTGAGGGATTTTGTCATTTGTTGTTTGATTAACATTGGGGGGGGGGGTACAATGGTGTTTCGTGTATTCAGTGTTGTTAAAGAGATGGATTCTCAAAAAGAATACTTCCGGGTTGGTACAAGTTTCGGCTGTTTTTTTTTTTTTCGATTATGGATCTAATGACAGTTTGTTTTTCCGGGGCAGCAACAGAGTGTATCAAGTGCGTTTATGTGTTCTGGTCATTTGAGTGACGAATGTTTTATAAACAAGGCCCAAGTCGACGCTGGATTTGCACATCGTTTGCTATTAAAACATGGAGCTGTAAAAGACCCCATTTATGTAAGTACAATTGCATCAGATTTCTGTATTTTGTTGGAAATCAGCACATAAGTGAAGATGTGATAATGGAAACAACACAAAACATCAGTATTATAGCTCCGCTCACGGCACACCTCCAGGATCTCTGCTTTTTCCGAAAAGAATCGGAAAGCTGTATTTTTTTATATATAAATATGATAAAACTAAAGACTTTTTGGGTATATGAAGGATCCAATTCTTGTCTATAGGTGAAACTGTGTATGTTATGTCCCCTTTAATGACAGCCATACAACAGACAAGACCTATTTCAAGGATCCAATATTGATACACATGCGTTTTCTGTGGCAACTGTTTACATTAACTTAAGACAAAACAGGCAGTGGTTATGAGGATTCTCTCAGGATGACCATTTTGAGTGTATTTACTTATTAGCAGCGGGAATAAGTAATGTGATATACTGTATGTGCAATCCCATAAGGAAATTTAGGACCTGATTTAACATAATTCTATTTTGCAGAGAATTGTGAAATATATTTAAATGACATTTCCCAAACTTTCTGGGTTTATTTATTTCTTCAAAACTTTCCAGGCCTGGAAATTGTTGTTTCAAAATTCCATGACTTTCCCACATTTTTTTTCCCACAATTTTGTTGTTTGATTAACATTAAGGGGGGGGGGGGGGGTACAATGGTGTTTCGTGTATTCAGTGTTGTTCATGGGGTTAAAGAGATGGATTCTCAAAAAGAATACTTCCGGGTTGGTACAAGTTTCGGCTGTTTGTTTTTTTTCGATTATGGATCTAATGACAGTTTGTTTTTCCGGGGCAGCAACAGAGTGTATCAAGTGCGTTTATGTGTTGGTATATATATATATATATATATATATATATATATATATATATATATATTTGTAGCTTTAAAGTTTCAAACTGATATAATCGATGTAATAGATCTCATTTGATGATTTCCATTCAAGAAGTTTGCTCATGTAATTCCATATTATGTTTAAGAACAGCTGCTGTATTACAGACACCTTTATTCTTTAAAAAGTTTTCTAGTGAAATTACCATGGAGCACTAGTAAAGAATTCTATGTGTTGCATAAACTTAGACACAGTTTTTTGAGACTATCATTTTTACACATCTTGGGTCAAACCCATGCAAACTTTTCCAAAACAGGAACTCCTCGGATCGCTGTCAGATCAGATCAGCCACCTTCATCAGCGTTACAGATTCATGATTCTGATTCATCAGCAGCACAGATTAGAAAGGTCTTCCAGCGTTTCTACAGTGTGGCATTTTTTTCCTCAGGAATTGGGTGTCAGAGTTTCTCCATGTCACCATCCATCTATCTTCTCGCCCATCAATCACAGCTCTCAGTCATCCTCAGGGTATGCGTAAAGACCTATCGCAAAAAAGGCCAGGGTTGTGCAAACACACACACACACACAAACACGGTGCTCTTCTTCCTGTGATATAATTAATTAAAATAGGAATATGCTGTAGCAGTAGCATGTTATGTGATGATATAGGAGAAAACATATAATACCTTTCGCATATACACACAGTGTTCAGGTCAAAACATGTTAGGCCTTAGGTTGGCCATTAGGTTGCTCAATGTGTGGTTAACCCTGAGCTACAGTAAAAGGGTTGTAAGAAACAGTAAAAGGAGAGGTGTAGTTTCACTAACTGCAAATCTGAATTATTCAAGAATAACAGACTTTGATTTCTTTTGCGCTATATATTTGATTGTAGTTTTATAGCATTTAAATCCTTCAGACAAACTCACTACATTCCTAAATAGTTTATAAATCATACAATTACGGTAGTGTGTGTGGGGGGTGGGGGGTATTTGCCTATGAGAAAAAGGACTATACCCATACTTTGAATGAGGATGTTTGTGTGAAAGTGGAAAAAAGGTTGTCCAATGAATATATCTGATTTGTAGAGTCTGTAAACACACACACACACACACACACATACTGATTTATATCTTAGAGAGGTACTGCAGGTCCTCTGGGCCTCGGATACATCCTGCACATGTCTACCTACAAGTGTAATGCGCCACGCTGGCTCTCTCTCTCTCTCTCTCTCTCTCTCTCTCTCTCGCTCACACACACACACACACACACACACACTGTCCCACATACTCCTTTACAGCTCAGAGGCCACTGTCTTGACTTGGACTGAAAGAAAGTTCAGACTTTGACCCACTTAAACTCATCATTTTTGTTGTCTTACTCTTTCTCCTGATTTCTCTTCCTTTCGTTCATATTGAAGTAATTCTTTTAATTTAAAGGGGACCTTTATGCAATAATCAGTGTTTGAACACAGTTGTGTGGCCACAGTGTGTGAAAACAACCAGCGTATAATGGTAAAAATCCACCCACTAATTTTGTCTGTAATCCCAATAAATCATCAAACAAGAATTGTGTGTGCTCAAAAAGAACAATGAGTTCTTAGGTGAATAGAACAAAAAGAAGTTCATTTTAATCCAACATGTATATTTTTAAAAAAAATCACCGTCTGACATTCGCACTCATGAGCACTGAAGAAAGCATGGACTGAAAAGTCTGCTCTTTTGGTCTGTTTTTAAGACACTTTGCACTTTTGTCTCTTTTTCACTTTTGGAAAATAAAAAACTATATTTTTGATAGACCGTTTATGGTCTGGTTGGATTTTTCCAGTGTGCAGACAATTTCAGCTACTTGTTGTTGTTTATAATCCCAAGATATCATCAAAACAGTCTTTCAGAACAAGCAATTCCAGATTTTTCCCTACAGGTTTGTGCACATCATCAGTAAATCAGTAAAAATCTGTTAAGTCCCCTAAATGTTTAGGGATCCATAGCAATACTTTGTGTGCAAACGTCAGCTCCAGACAAAGTATCACTTGTTTATTTTTCAAAATATCCTTTATGAAAGAGCTTCTTGGCAGTCTAGGTTATTGTTGCTAAAGCTACCATTGTCTCTTTCTGTTCTCACTGATACTGCCTTCAGGTGCTACCAGATCGTGAGTGTGGTAGTTAAACATTGCATATGAAAGCATTGTGAGGTCAACCGCTTGAAATTGTCATTGAATTGGGATGTATACATTTTGAGATAACACGCAATAACAAGTTGAGACCAACTACATATCATTTGTATAACTCCATGCTCCCTGTCGGTGTAATTCATAAATGTGCATTTATTATGTAAAGTACAATACCTACTGAGAGTTTCTGCTATTTTTTATTTTTTATTTTTGATGAAGCAGATATTACATTATTTACATTACATTATTTTTATTTTTAGTTGGATTATCACTGTGAGCAATAGGAAAAACAGATGTGCACAAACTCTGTTTTTAAGATTTTTCCAGGGGGAAAAAATCATTCAAGTGAGCAGATCAGGGTCGATTTTACAAGCTCCTCCTTCACTTTGCTATTTGTGGAATTTTAGATTTGGCCTCTCTGTGACACCCAAGATATAAAACAGTAAAACATACACACACACATACACACACACACAGACACAGGAAATATTGTTTGCAGGATATGCAACAGGTACTGAACATAATGCAGACAGAGCAGCTATTAGCACAGCCTTCAGGTGTTCACACAACAGGTGCGAACCCTGCAGACAAAGACCACCTTTACACTCACACACATGTGTACACTTACAAACAAATACATCAATATGCAAAATAAACACATTCACACACAGACTGTGGCATATTTAATTTGTCATCGGCCCACTGAGTGCAAACACAGACAGGGACAAGACCAAACACAGCCTATCACACACTCGCCTCACGAGCACACACTTGAATCACTTGAGTTATGAGGAAACTTTTATGTCAGGGTGAGTTTAGAAATGGATTTAATGGGTCCTTTTGCCTTAAAGTGGCATAAAGAGAGGTAGAGATGGAAAATAAGGAAAAAAAAAAAATCATAGAAACTTGGGGGACACTTTTGGAAACATCTAACACCCTAGCAACTCAGAACACCTTAGCAACATAATGGCGAGCTCCACAGCACTGAATTTTGCCCAGGCACAATGTAATTACAAACATAATGTGAGTGTTAACCTACGGTTGTGAAATGCAGAAATATTCTTGAGGATAATCTCTCTAGACCTGCCAGCGAAACTGCTACATTTGCCCAACAACGGCTAAACCACCAGACATTTAATGCATCCTAATGCTCTAATACTGCCCCAAACAAGCCACTTATCCTATTATGTGATATAAATCTTACTCTCGTACTCTTATTGGATCAGCTGATGTTAACACCACCCCTTTGGCTCAGTTATTTGGGTAACCTTCTAGCAATCTGACCGTATTCCAGAATTAAGTGAGCTGGATTTTTTCTTTTATAGGTAGCAGACTTCTAAGATTGTCATGGAACCTCAAAAGTGAATCTGCATGCCACACAAATGAGACCCACTATTGATTTCATTAGACTTTGGTGCTAAGCTAATGGCTCAGTGCTCTGATAAGCATATCAATGCATCGCACAGAGAAATATTAGGCACAATTAACTTATCCTAACTTTTTTTATCAATACTTTCCCTTACTTTTTAAACTGACATGTGTCTTGTTTCATTAGCTGCTTTGGATATATGTTCTTTAATGCAGTAAGTGCTTTCTGGAATTCTTCATAAATGAATGAGGCCTTGGGATTTGGACCAAAATGTGAATGTTTTGAAAGACATTGGTGAATCAGTGCATTTATGTAAGAAAAATATAAATATTTAAAGCTTTATAAACTGCAGTCCCTAGCTTTCGCTAACTGATGTTCACAACAGAACCAGAGATGATAATAAAGATCCTTTCATTTTAAGAAAGTAGTATGAATGTGTGTAGCATGTATATAATCTGGATTAAACTGTAGTTCATCCAAGTTGTTCCTACTATTTCCTACTACTTTGTTTACATACAATTTTTTTGTCTACTGTATAATGGTGGAGTATTTTACAGATGCAGCCTTTGTGTTATAAGCGCACTATCAGAGCAACTATCTCCCTCTTTCTCTCCTCCTCCTCCTCTTTGACACCCCATTATAGTGTGATTTCCACCATCAGTTGCATTTCGCCCTTCCCGGTCTAGTTTCACTCTCACATGAGGGGGGAAGAAGGTGTTAAATGCATTACAGTGTGCATTATATACAGTAATACTGCTTGCTTGCAGTATATACTAGAAAGAGGGTTCACTGTATCTTAGGCCCTTGTCTATCTATGTCTGTGTGTGAGTTGGGGAGACAGGCCCAAACAACATGGGACCCTGAGGGTGCATTCTCTCCTTGTCCTCTTTCTCTCTGTCCTCTTTCTGTATTTTTCTCTCTCTTCCTTGCACTGATGCTATTGAGTCATAGATTAGGAATGGAGAGGAAGAATAATAGAGAGAGAAAATTTAAGAGTGAGGTGGAAAGGAATGAATGAACGTGAAAGTTTGAGAATGTGTTTACCCGTTAAGATTACCACTCAATTACATGTTTACAGTTGTGTCCTTTATGCCTTTGGCTGTCCATAGTACCGCTCAGAAGAACTTCACTTAAGACCAAGGCTACAGAAACAAATACTTGTGTATGAGATGACCACACTGGAAGAGTTTAAGAGCTGACCATGATAAAAACCCATATTTATTATTATTCAGCAGAGGGACCTGCTGTTTTAGTCAAATCTTCCTTGAGCGATCTCATGGAAATAACTAAAGGTCACTGTTCTGTTTTGTGAGACCACGTAAACACCTTTCCCAGCACTTGTCCTTCAGAACAAGCTCACACCTGTCCAGGTGAACAGAGAGTGACAAAGAGAGGGGCCAAGGGTTTATGCTGATATATCTGCTAATATATTGCACGTCCACATGTGCTGTAAATGTTCCCATCAATCTTTCCTCCCCTCGGAGCGCACATTTTATCAATCTCTTATTCTCCCCTTAGGATGGTTTACATGACATGTTTCCCTCAGCATGTTCTGTGATAAGCACAGATGGGAACAGGGGTCACATGTATGTAGTGACTTCTGAATGAAGCTATTTTGATACCTGCATTGTAAAAAAATTAAATTTTGTAACTGCTATGTTTAGTGAGGCTATTCCAAATCCTTTTTACTGAGGTTAGAGAAGTGGCTTTTCTTTATACAGTGGATGTCAGTGGGCACTAAAAGTGGGCACCGATGTCAATTTGGTTAACAACATTTAAAAAAAATAAATCTTCTTTGTGTTCCACAGAAGAAAATTATGTATTTTTTTAACCACAAGAGAGGGTTTTCATTTTTGTCTCAACAATCCCTTGACCGCTCGTTGTTTTGTACATTTAGAAATTTGAGGCCAGTAATTTGAATGAGCTGTATAATCTTATTAGGGATGAAATCATAAGGATTTCCAGTTATTTATTGTTTTCAGTAATGAATCTTTTGAATTTGAGTAAGAAATATTTGAAAAATTGTACCAAATGCTTATTTAATTAATTGATTTTTCATTTTTGATTCATTAATTTGTTTACTTTCATTCATTCGTCACTTTAGTCATGCTGTATGATTTTGATTCACAAAAAGAGCTGCCCTGTAGCCATATTTAGCTATGTTTTATGCAAAATAATTCAGGGAATATTTTCAGAGTTAGTACAGTGTTCCATGTTCTTGTATTTATTTAAGAAAACATTTATGAAAAAGAGCAGTTTCTCGATTCCCAACCCTGCTTATACTTACATAATGATTGATAAAAGTCATTCTCTTATTTTCCTACATTTTATTATGTATGCCTTATTTTTCTGATCATTAATATTTATCATTCTGTTCTCCCTATTTCCCATTATCCTTATTGCTTTCTCCCTCCTTCTGTAGAGACATCTGCCAAGTTACCTTCAACCAATCTCATGCCCACTGTGCTCTGTGGTCGTGTGTGTCTGTGTTGCATGTTATGAACTAACAATTAATCACAAACCACATTTTAATTTCCTCCTTCCCCGTTGAGCGACACACACACACACAAACACACACACTGGGCTAAGCACATACCTGCACAAATACTCTTCCTTCCGCATAAACATAATATTAGTGCACGCTCTCTGAGATTTAGAATGGGCCGTTGACTGGGTTCAGGGCCATATAGCATGAAGGATATTTTCCATTTCTCTCTCTCAGTCTTTCTCACTGTTGCTGACAGGTGTGTTGCGGCTGTGAGATCTGGGTATGCCTTAATGTATGTGTGTGTGGTGTGTCTCTTTACTAATTTGGCACATTGTGTGTTCTCTGTGGTTCACCGCTCAGCCAGGTAATGTTAGACAAGCATTAGCAACAGTCAAACAGATTTTTTTTTTTTTTGAGTGTGTGTATGCCATACTTAAAAGTCTTGTGCAGTATCAGATGCTATTACTGTAGTACTTGTGAACTATGACTAAAATGTTATAATTTTCATGCTCATATTTGTATTTACATCTTACCCCAAGGGTTATAAACTGCTCCATAAAATCAGAGGAAAGTGAAAGGCGGATTTGTTGAAGCCCCACCCCCAATTGTAAACCCGACCCTGAAATCTGATAGGCTGACAGGACCAATAAGAATGCTGATTCAGTTACAGGTCTTTCATGTTAATTTGTTGATGAACAGTCTTTTTTTTATTCCTAAAAGTCTTTAGCACTACATATTAATGTTATTTTTCAAATTCTTTTGTCCAGGGCATTATGTCTTGGGGGGACAAAAACCACATTAAAAACAGTTTTTTTTAGTAGTTAAAGAGCCAGTAAGATGAAAATTCTAAGCTTCCTATCACTGTTTATAAGTCCTGTACAACAGATTTAAATCCATCCAAGGTTAAAAAAAACATTGTCATTTTGTCAAAATATCATTTTAAAATTACCTCAATTCTCAGAGATCCCCAAGCGGTTCGCGCGAAGCTGTTCAAAAGATTCAGTTTCCTTAAACCCCACCTTTCGGTTGCATACTGTGTTCTGATTGGTCAACTGACATAGTTTTGATTGGTTGTTCCGCACACACCTCCACGGTAAACAATGCGTTAGCATCTGTTTGGGGTGAATTATGTCTTATTCGTCTCATCGCGAAGCAAACAGTAAAATAAAAAACTTGAACAGTCTGGCTGCTTTTTCTTTTGTGTGGGTGTATTCAAGCCGCGCGCTTCAGTTTGAATCTGAATAGTGCGTTCAGCGCGGGGGTGTGGTCACATTAGATATAATGAAAGGATACGTGAAATGGACATCGCGTTGTTTTCATATGGATTACTTTATCACAGAATATTGTCGGCAGCACTTGTTTAGTTTTAAAGAAGACATGTCAAGCTTTCTATAGATATCTCTCTCATGTCTCTTCGTTGAGTATTCACGGAGTTACACTTCATTTTAATTACGTTTTTGTAAATGAAGATCAGCGCAGACAAAGGCTGCAGACAGCACACATACTGATAAGACGCTCGGGAGAAAACAAACACATAACTATATAATAATACTTACAGGTTGTGATTCGGAGATGCTTGTTGGTCCAAATAAAGTTGGTAATGAACCCTCTTTTATGGCCAAACGCTTTGAAAATCCCGCCTTGTACTCACCGAGATTAGAAAAGCAGTCATTAGTGAAATGTTTTGAACACAACAAGGATTTGTTGTACTGCTCTGGTATTGTGGTAAAAATTTATTTTAGCCATTGGTTCTTCTGATCTTCATTCTTTGGCAGTGAAAATAAAACAAACTTGCCTTTACAATTAAAAACACACTGTCTCCTCGACATGATGCTATCACACCAACCAGAGCGTCTGTGTGTGTGTGTGGGGCAGGTCAGAGTTCAGTTTCTCCCAACACGGTAGGCGGAGATTATTATGCAAAGTGTTCCTATTATTATATTATATTATATTATATTTTCTAACAAAAGTCTTTTCGCAGTTTTTTGGAACTAAATAAATGAATTTTGCCAAAATATTTTCAGAGATGATAGACAAGATTATATACAATAATAACTGAATGAAAACCTAATTTTGACCAAAAAGAATTTACATTCAACCTATTTTCGAATGTTCTGAATACTGTACGTCCCACCATGTTCAAGCGATACAAGTTTTGTTGGATTCAGAGTGAATCTGAACTCTCAAATGAATGGTGAATCAAATGAATTTGATTGAGAGTCAAGCAGTTCAAAGGCAGGCTAAATGGACAATCCGTCATTGTGAAATCCCCCAGAGTCTCTCAACACTTCTTTTCTTCTTCTCCTTTTCTTTCAGTGGCTCTTTCTCTCCAGTGACTCAGTGTGTCCCTTTGTGTTAACTCCTAGAGACACAACATGAGCGTGTGTGGCCAAGGACAGTTCAGATGGAGCTCTTTGTTTTCGTCTGTGTGGCCACTTGGTCCTTGCAAACCTCATTAGCTGTAACCACCGCTGGTTGCCACAGAAAATGTGTGTCAGTGTGTAAGTGTTGTTCCATTCCCTGATCCTCTGAAATGAGCAGTTTTTGAGGGACTGAGAAAGGGTGGTTAAAAAATAGAGGCCAAGAAACTCTCCTAGAGCTCTGTGCCATTCTCTTCAAGTTCAAACCACAAAATAACATTGTCATGCACACACAAGCACACTGTAGATATTTGGCAGATTGTGAGTGTGTGTGTATGAGCAGTTCCTTGAGGCCCTACCAATTCTTCAGCCACATGGCATTCACGGAAATTTAATATCCTGATGGTGCCTGATGCTGATGTGTCCTGAATTCTGCAATGTTTAGTTGTTTAAACTTTTATTAAAAAATGAACTTGAGTGTGTGGGACTTTGAAGTCATACAATATGAATCACGTAACTTGTATTTACAATATTAACTGCTTATTGTAAATGTAGATAAATAAATGTAAATATATTTATTTATCAAATGATTAAAAAATCACATTTAATAAAACCATACTAAATCATATAATTAATTAATATATAACGCTGCATGTTCCTTGGTGTGGGGGTTATGTAAATTTCAGGGTTTGTGATGTCACTAACCCAGGAAGTAACTAGTTGTAGTCCCTTCAAGTGATTTTTGTAGGCAATAAACATAATTTTAAGAGACAATATCTCCATTTGCATTGAACTTTCAGCGTCGTAACCTTGTTTATGCTCAAACAGCCACATTACACACTAACTAAAGATTAAAAATTGAAATCACAATCAACCACCTCTTTACTTAAAGCTGTAAATAGACGCTGATGTTGCTGTGTTATTAAAAATATTTTATGTTTCCACTGTGTACTTTCTTGACATGCAGTGGTCACTTTGGTGTTTTTATGCCTTCTGAATAAAGACTTTTAAAGAACAAGGCTTTTTTTAACATAATTTAAGCTTGTAATAATGCTGTGATTTGGGACACAAAGCATGATTTAAATTCTGCTGGGTCTGTTTTTGGGGGCCTTTTTGCAGGCCAAAGATGTCTTGGTGGACCAAGTGATGGTACCCTGTTAAATATTGTGTTAAATTAAGAACATGCTTGACTTATAATAACATGTGCTTAGTACCATAGTAATGTAATACACTCTATATGTTGCTTATAACATTTTAATGTGAGTTAATAGTTACTTCCAAAAAAAACGACCTGCAGAAGTACTGTACTGTAGACCACCTCTGAAGACCCCTGATCTAATAAATCTCATGCCTAATTAAACAGACCTGTAAATAATCAACTTACAGTCACCTGCAGCTGGAATCTATGGCAGCGTTCATTCCATTACCCAGAGTTCATTGCTGTCCCACATGTTCAATATTAAATGCTCAGTCATTTTTGTTTCCTCATTCACACACACACACTGCAACCCCTAATGAAAGAGCCAGACAAACATCTGTTTTAACAATGAACAGGAGGAAAGATGGGGGAGAATAAAGAAAAGAGAAAGAAAGAGAATGAGGAAATAAAGTGATTCTGGTGTCAGTGGGCAAAAGGTTTGGAAAAGAAACGTGTTTCACTGTTTAACAGACAGTGAGGGACTTGTATCGGTAAAAGACGTGGGGGAAAGAGGGAAAAACTTTAACTAACTTACCTTCCATTTCATGTGTGTGTGTGTGAGAGAGAGAGAGAGTGCAGGACTACACCAACGAGCAGCTGGCATCTGTCTAATTGCCAGCTTTTGATAGCTAATATGAACGTGTCTATGTGTGTGTGTGTGTGTGTGTGTGTAATCTTGAGAGTGTCTCTTCAAGAATGATGGTGTGCTTACTCTTCATTTTTATAAATGATATGGCACAGCACATCAAAGGGTTTGGGAACAGATCAAACAAAAGTGAGAGAGAGTGGTTTCAGAGTGGATGAAAAATGAGATGAACGATGAAAGAGAAGTTTCTTCTCTTGGTCACTTAATTTCTGCATAGTTTTAGAGGCTTTACCAAAAAAAGATTTGGTCATTTTTGAACACTGTTCACCAGACCAACCGCGTAATTGTTAAATAGTGGTTTTTAACATCGGTTTTTACATCAAGTGGTGATCCTGCGTAGGCCCGCCAATAAGCAAACAGAACAACTTTGTAAACATGTAAAAGGCTGCAGATGTATCATGTGCTGTCTTTATAGTTTGACTTTTTGGTTTGTCTCTTGAATTTGGATGGTTTCATGCTCTGAGCAGCCAACAAATTGTGGTCAGCAAGTGTATTTATCATAATTGCATATGAAACAATATTTGATGTAATCTTGCTCATACAGTATTTACTTTTCTGTTTCATAGTTTGGAGAATAACATGGTGTATGGCTAATTTAGATGGTTTGTACCAATTGGCAAAGGTATTTACACCAAAATATCTTTGATCCAATAGGTGACCTTTGATGTCAACAACATTAGAAATTATTCATTTTCCTAGGTTACTTATATGGTTAGTTGCATTGTAGTTACATTTTATTGTTGTTTTATGTTGGCTGTGATCTCATGCTGTTTACTGGTTGCCAGTACTGTGTCATGTTGGTCTTTGATTGTAACAGAATGATTCACAAGTATAGTTTTACAGTTTGGTCATTTTGACGCAGCATATTAACTACAAATGTGGCAAGGGTCACTTTAAAAATGAACAATGCAATCAGTATTGCCATAGGCCCATCTTGGTGTACTGGTGAAAGCTAATGGCCTTAAAAATCCTGTTTTCACCTAAAATTGAATTATTTGCATTTTATTATTTGCCCACCAGTAAAGAGGCACTGGTTTAGCAGATATGGCAATAGTTCAGAAAAAGAGAAGCCACTTTGAGCTATAAAAATCAGAAAGGGTGAATTCGCAGATGGCCGGATGAAAGGAAGAAACAACAGATTGAGAACAGATTGGGCTGACGGTATGCAATTGCTTTCAGAGCTGTGAATGAACTGTTTGTCTTTTGCATTATTGTAACTGATCTGATACAGATGTATGTGTGGTAAGAGAACAATTAGCAATTCAGTAGATGACAATATGTATGATGATGTCACTGTGATGTAAAAGGTCAGACACTGCTAGTCACACAAATGAGTGGTGGCAGTGAAATATCACACACAGATTTCACTTCCTCCATTCTGTCCCCTAATAAATCAAATTCCCATTTTTCCTCTTTCTTCGTTTTTTCAGTCCATGTCTTTGGCCCCTAAACCTTAATATGCACTCACTTTTAGCAATTTTAGACACTTCTCTTCTTGGTAAAAAAAAAAAAGAATAAACAATATTGATGACTCATCTTGCACTAATCCAAAACCTAATTGTTTAAATATTTGTTACATTTTCATAGATGTATATACAGTACATTGTAAACGTCGAACATCAATACATATTAAACATATTTAACGTGTATTAAATATATACTTTTCAAAATGTACACTTACTGATTCAGTTTCTCAGAATGTACCTTTTCAGATGTCCACCGCATGATTCCTTTACCTTGAGGTTTACTTTGATAATCATTAAAAGCACTAACAGAGTTTATCTACAATTACCAATGCCCTCACACGTGGCTTAAGCATGTGTTTGTGTATGTGGGTGTGTGTGTGAGTCAGTGTGTGTGTGTGTGTGTCAGGGAAAAGCCCAATGCTTTAAAGTCTCTCGATTACAGTGTCTGAAAAGAGGGAAGTCCCGATCTTTGAGCAATCTTCTGTAAAACAGCAAATGTGTCTTTATACCTGCCATAAAATCTGAGTAGAAATCACAGACAGACATCTGTACAATTATATTGCATGAATATGAAACTATTTCCTGAAAATTATTTTTTCTTTCCATTTCATTCTTACTGAACTATCCTCTCTGTTCTCATTCCACATCTCACATCTCATTATTTTCTCTTTAAATGAACTTTTTCTAACATGGATTGTGTGTTTTTTTTATGTATAGTTCCAAACAACCAGCACACATCTGTTACAGAAAAAAGACAATTAAGGGCATAAACTACTGGGTACTGTTAATGTGGCTGGTAAATGAAGAAATGGGCTTCAGACCAACTGAAAACACATAAATTAGCGAACTTGGAACTGAATAATGTGACTCAGTTTGATTAAATGTATTTTAAATGCCACTTCACATGTATCAACTAAAAGACTCCATTAGTTTTTATTCAGCACATTTTTCTGTTTTCGCGTTTTTGAGCAAGTGGCACAATTAATGTTTTAACATTGGTTAAACTCAAAAATCTAAATGTCTGTTGTATTGGCCTTCACAAACTGATGTACGACTTACTGAAATCAAATATGAATTTTAGGATTTATTCTCCAAAGGAATATATATATATATGTACACAAACACACAAAAAACATTTTGGTTCTGTAAGACTGTTTTATAGTATCTTGCACACAAAGGTTGAATTTATTTAATCAAAAATACAGTAAAAGCAGTAATATTGTGAATTATTATTATTATTATTTATAATAACTGTTTTGTATTTTATTATATATTAAAATATTTTTTTTGTGATGGCAAAGCTGAATCTTTAGCAGCCATTACTCCAGTCTTCAGTATCAAATGATCTTTCTGAAATCATTCTAATATGCTGATTTTAGGGCTCAAGTTTCTTAATAATTATCACTGTTGAAAACACTCATGCTGTTTGACTTTTTGGTGGAAATGATGAGACTATACATTTTTCAGGATTATTCGTAGAATAGAAAACTCCAAGGAAGGACCTTTTATTTGAAATAGAAATCTTGGAACATTATAAATGTCTTTGCTGTCACTTTTAATCAATGTAGTGCAACCTAATAAAAGTAATTTCTGTCAAAAAAAATAAAAATAATCTTACTGATCTTAAACTTTTGAATCTTAGTGTACCTGACTGTTCTGTTTTTTAGACGTTACAGTTTAATAGCTAACACATGGTTTTTGGAGTCTAATTCTTTCATTCTTTCAAGCTATTTGTTGTGGTGGCAGTGGTTATGGATGGAGACTTTAAGGCCTGACCTCACGGCATGATAAATAATAACAGACTTATACATTAAAACTGAGTGATGCATGCACATGCGCATAGATACACCGTTTCCAAAACACACGCACACACTCCAGCATGCTTCAGCGGAACCTGCTTTTGCCAGAAACCGCTGCGTCCCTCTTCCACTCTTTTTCCACATTCTGATCTCTTCTCTCTCTCTCTCTCTCATCCTAACTGAGCCAGTAGTGATTGATAAACTGTTTTCAAGGACTCGGCCACGCTGATAGCAAATGTACCACAATGCTTGCAAAGACCTTGAGACGTGTGTATGTGTGTGTGAACACATTCATCAACTTGCTAATGCTCCATGGACCATCCCGTTGTTGTACTTCGTTGGCAGGTAACAAGTCAAATTCTTGCCCCGCATCAACACACACTATGCTTGTGCCCTGGCTGAGACTGTAGGATCAAAACAGGCGGAGCTACATGTCAAAGGTCATCCGGTGGGAACAATACTGATCAGACAGTCGGCGGGAAAGCAATACACACAGAATATAATAATGCATTCGCTATCTGAAGTGAGAGGGGGCTCAACTCCTCATTTTGAAACAACATCAGAATTCCACTGCGCTTTGTGTGTGCGGAAGACTTTGGCCGGAATGCCTGAATTCCACTCAGTCCATCAGGAATGCTGGCTGAAGCGAATAACAGAGAGAGACAGCGGGATCAAGTAGGGAACATTTTGATTTGATTCAGCTCTCTGACCGGAGGACAGGGTATTAAGTATCATTAATTATCATAATCATCAAGGGATCTGCAGAAAATACCAAATATACTACATCTCTGGTGTGCTATACTATGGCTCCCTGTTCCCTACTTCAACTGCAGTTGAGTTGTTTACGTTTTAAATCTAATAAGTGCATTAATGAAGGAAGTAGATGGCCTGTTCTTATGATTTAGTTGCAACAGTAAAAGGTATTACAAATATAAAAGCTCTTTATACTTAATAAGTTCAGTCTTGAAGTGATTTATGATGCCACTGAATGTACTACAGTATGTGATCTTACTGGGATTTGTACTAAAGCATGGCATTTCTCCACATCAATATTTCTTCAAATAACATTCACCACTGAATAAATTACAGTAGAAAGACTATGTAAACTTCTGTTGTGTAAGAGATCAGTGACATAAAGGGCTGATCTTGAGTCATTCAATTATAAGCTAGACAAACTTACCCTAGCCTTCAGTTCGCAAACATCTGCGTGGAAAAGCTTTTACATGACACAGACTTTTTTTTCTGACATTTAAAAAATGTTTATGAAATGATTAAATGGGTTTCATAATCTATTTATTCCCATAATGCAACAATGCAGATTGTTGTGGAAAGAAGAATGAGCGGTCACAAGAAGCCACAAATTACCACACGTGTGAGAATGATATTCTATTTAATTAAGTTTTAGTGCCATATATATTGTTTATGAATGTATTAAATATTTTAAATTAAATCAGTTACCCACGCATGCTTTAGTTGATGAAAACAACATTATATATTGCGAAATGCATGTATATGTACGACATACTGTAGTTATATTGTGTAATATAATTCGAATGTGTAAATGAAAAGGAAATTATTCTTGGTAATATTCATTAAAATCAAATCTAGCATTAATTCTTGTTTTTATGTTGCCTTTAATGACAGTGAATTGGGGAAAACAAAATCCCTGTGAAGCAAGTAATTTTTGGCTGGTTCAGCTATACACACTAATGTAGAAAAGTGTATTCACAAATAATTGTTTAAATATTAATTAAATTGGACATAAAATATCCACCAATTTTGATTATTCTAACAACAGTTTGAACATAAACATAACATAAACGCATAGCCTATTTATCAGTCATACAAAAGTAAAGTGGGTAAGATATATAATATTAATACAAACTAAATGTGTTTTAAATACACAATGAACTGGTTTATATATTTCTTATCAATAAAAAAATTTTGGCTATTGGATTTTGCTTGTCGATACACGTTTTAACCATGTGTATGCTGCACTTTGGGGGCAATATATATATATATATATATATATATAAATGTGGATTCAGGAATAGGCAATGGAAAGCAATGCCTCTATTAAAAGACAATTGACCCTTAACTAAAAGATGGGACTGCTATTCATTATTTTCAGCATTATGATTCCTCACATTCGTTTTCTACCAGTGGTATGTCTCCTCTTTATAGTGTCTCTGAGGTTAGATGAAGTCATGAAGATGAGGAGTAATGGCTGTGTGGAGTAACAGCGCTGATGTGGTAGCAGAGGTCACAGGTTTAATCTCCAGTTGGGGCAACCCATGAAATGAACGCTTACCAAGATGCCCATCATGTTCTGTCACCGCAGTGCCCTTGAGCGAGCCTCTTAACTCATGGTTGTACAGGAATACTCGCGTAATTACAGGAACCTGTTCTTATTGTAGGCTTTCGGTAAGATAAAAGGAAGCGATCTTGACTTGGGAATTTAATGCAAGGTTGGATCACTCAGTTATGAGCCAGGTTAAATGAACACACATTATTTTGTGATTGTGTAATTGTGTGTGTGTTTAGTTCATTTAGGGTGGTCCTCTCACAGCACCAGTCCTATTTCTTGATTTGTTTCTCCACCTGGACTATTCAGGCCTACAGTACACACGCACACACAAATGAATGTAGCCTGGAGGGACCGTGTCTGTGTGTATGTATGTGTTCTCCATCATCTTTCAGCTGAGAGGAAGAGAAGCCGAAAAGTGGGAGAGTAGCAGGTGAATATGTGTGTGTACAGTATGTGCTTGTTTTCATTTACACTCAGGTTTTGAAAGGGTTTTTCAAAGTGATGCCATAGAAGAACTATTTTGAGTTCTTAAAAGAAACTTTAAGTGAAAAGAATATTTAGCTTTTAGTGTGAAGATCATTTTAATAATCTTAATAACCCTTTTTCACTATAAATAACCTTTTGTGGAATGGAAAAGTTCTATGGATTTTAAATGTTCTTCATAGAACCAACAACGTCAGTATCAAACCTTTTTGAAGAGTGTGTGTAAGGGCATAGTAACCACTGTCACCCCATTTCTACACAAAATCAGCCTTAACCCTATTTACTATCTTCATTTATTTTCTCTTTTTTCTTTTATAATTCCTTACAATTATATAGCGCTTTTCTAGACACTCAAAGCGCTTACATAGTCAGGGGGTATCTCCTAACTTTTTGCTATGTGGACTAATGGATAATATTTGGCAGTAGCCAAATTGTTTCGGTAAACTCGCATTTAGTCCTGATAAAGTAATGTCCTGTCTGCTCTTTTTTGTTTTATTCATTTTTCAGTTTCATTCTGAAATATATCAAGTAAAATCGGTTGTGACTGAGTATTTCACTTTGGGTTGAATCATTTCTGTTACTTTATTCATTATTTTTCTTGCTTAAGATATCCAGTTACATTTTAAATCATTCTCACACCTGTTCGTGTGTGCTGTTGTCTGTTTCTCTGTGTGTGTGAAGCAAATGGAAAACAAAGGTTTACATTATATGCTGCTGACGACACCAGGTCTCCGTGACTGCTTATGGTAAGTATCATGTAACATGGACCAGCTCTCTCTTTCTTTCTGTTTCACTTCCTCTATCTCCCTCTCACAATGAAACTTGTTACACAATCTCTGATTATTGTTGTTTCAGGTACCAAATGCCTAGAAACATATGGTCTAGTGTGTTTGCGAAACAGAAGGAGGGAAAGAGAATAAAATGTAAGTGTGTTTTAGAGCTTGATGGAATCATATTTGCTGACTGTTGCCCTCTAGAGTGTCTCATCGGTGCCATAATGACGCCGCTCAGTCCAAAGTGTGTAGTGCAGCACACACTGAGCTTCTAGTGATTGTTAGATTTTAAGATACATTTCATGGATACACTGTTTTAAATGTAGAGGCGAAGGGATAGTTCACCTAAAAATGAAAAACCCTATTTTCGGAACATAAAATGAGGGACTGAAAAAATGTACTAGTTGTTCTTTTTCTTGCAGTTGAAATGAATGGGAACTGTATTTTCAAGCATCACTAAAGTGATTCATATGATGTGTGCACTATACTTCATCATCTGAGGTAGTACTATAGCTTTTTTTTTTTTTTTTACAAACCACAATTAGAATTTTTATTTACTGACTTTTTTCCTCCAGTGAGCTGTTGACCACTGTGACCAGATCACTGAATTTGAGAACCGTATCAGTCCATCTGTGTGGGCGAATAATTTCGGTTGAGAATTGGATAATCTGACTCATTCATGAATCAGACATTGCTAATTTCTTATGAACTCTGATAGAAGATGCTCCGTGAATAGTAACTTTTCAGGCAGCTCCTCAATCAAACCTTTCAGAAGACTTGAAATGCTAGAAACTTTTTTAATTTTTTCTTTGTTCCACAGAAGAAAGAAAGTTGTACGGGTTTGGAACGACTAAGGAAGACTTAATCTTTTGGTGAGCTATCTCTTTAATAATTTACCTCATTACACTCCTAAGGTGAGCTAAAGTTGCACTGGAGTCCGTAGGAACTCATCCAAAACTAATTAAAACATTCCACTATAACAAAACACTTATCTGATAGTACATATCCCAGTATTCACGAGAGAGAGAGAGACTTTTACCTCTGACCAGTCTCCACCCATAATAGCCTGCCATCCAGGAGGGAGTGGCTGACCGAGGGAGGGGAAAGAGAGAGAGAGAGAGAGAGAGGGGGAAAGCTGGAGAGCTCTGCGGTAGCAGTCAGCGCAAGAACCAAAGCAGAGAAAGACTGGGAAAAAGAAGGTAGATAGAGAAAGAAAGAAACAGTGGAATTAGGAGCAAAGAAATAAATTAAAGAAGAAAAAGAGAGAGAAGTCCTGTCCTTTCAGACCTGGACAGAAGAGACTGAGAGAGAGGGAAAAAAGACAGACACATTAATAAGAAGTAGTCTTGGACTTCACATTGGAGACACATGTCCATGCGAGGAGTGTTGCTGCTGCTGTGATCTGTCATTCCTCCTCCCCAGAGTGTGTGTGAGCCTGTCGTTCCTCTGGAGTCTACGGGACCATGGCACCTGTCAGGAACGGATGAACTTCAGGCTTAGAGGACTCGCGGGGGGAAAAGAAAGAGAAAAAAGCTGAAAGAGTAAAAGGTAAGTTAGTTTCTCTTCTAACAATTTTATAGCAATGCTGTGTTTGTATATAGGAGTGTGTGTGAATGCCTTATTTTCCCTTTTTAATTTGGGATTAGTGTGGATTCATTTGTACTAATCAGCATTTAAATATTTTGATATTTACGAGAATGCTTTAAATAAAAGCCAAACAAATAGTTGAAAAAGTGAGAGAGTGTACATGAGGTAGGGAGCCCTCCAATGCGACAAGCTGTTCATCCTCTTTGTGCATGGTGTGTATTTAACATATCCTGCAGTATGTGAATGAATGAAACACTGTGTGAATACTATAGGTGAGTATGAGATCTTGTGGATAAATCAAGGGTTGGTATCTTGGTACAGTTATGAACAGACATTTAGATTGCATGTATCTTTGTATATGTGTGGACTGGCCTATCTGGACTGGGTTTTCTTAATATAGGATGATATTAAAAGATTAAATGGTCTGTGAATAAGGGAAGGAGAGAGTGACAGATAAAGAATGGAAGAGTGATAGGGAAAGACGTGTTCATTCTGTAAGTGTGTGTCTGCTGAAATATTTACCCTGGTGCAACTCTGACTGTTCCTGTGTTGCTCATGGGATGATGTTCCTTGGTTCACACAAAGAGCAAAAGACTGTTATCATCACTCCACCATCAACATTTTATGATTTTTATATTCTCTACCCCAAAACCATCACAGATTAATGAAAAGATGACAAGATGAGAGTGTATAGACACACACAAACTAAAAATTTAGTTCTTTCTGAGTGGAAATGTATGATAGACTTCTATTAATTGTTCTTTAAACCTATTTCCATAGACTTTTTAAAAACAATTAAGCAGATTTATAAAAAAACGTATCCCCCCCCACACACACACACCCCTATATATCAGTATCTCTCTGTTTATTTATTTATGCCTTAGGGTTATAGATTAACTGTACAATACAAATACATTTATTTGTCACACGGTTAGTTTTCAAACCAAGAACATCCGAAAAGTCCCAAAAGAGTGAGTTTGTCAGAATTTGCCACCAAACTATAGTGAAGAATGCATACAAACATAATCCATACCATGCACTACCCAAAACAGTAATTAGACAAACACTCACATACCTACCCTCAGTCACACACAGACCCTCCACACATGTGTTCACACAGAAACACTGTGTTTTTGGTCAGCTGTGTTTTTGATGAGGAGAAGAATGTTGTGTTGTTTTAGTGGCGACTCTGGGCGGGCATTGTGTGTGTGTGTGTGTGTGTGTGTGCTTGATGAAATTACACACAACCAAAAGATCCCAGAATCTCCTTTAATGTGCATCTGACTTTCTTATTTCTTTCTGGCTCCTTGATTCCTGCTCTCAGGATTAGGGGGTGGGTAGAGAGTAAGTAAGAGAGACTGAGAGTGAGATGGCTTTTAGCCCGGTGCCTCAGCCGGTGTGGATCGTTAATTGAGCTGCTCCCATAGGGGGGTATCAGACCCCAGATTAATTTGGCTCCCCTCCTCACGCACACACACACACTCATGCTTTCACACTCACACAATCTCACACTCTCTTTCAGGGCCCTTTATATCCATCTATTAGACCACAGTTGTCAGATGTCCTGTCACTGCTGGAGTTTCTATTCCGATAGGAGATTGCGGGTGGGTGTGGCGGGTGTCTCTTTGGTGGGGTTATTGATTGTTTTGTGGAGTGTCGCACTACTTAACTGTGGTGGGACCTGTAGGCCGGGACTCATTAGGTTGAATACATTCTGGGTTCCCAAGTAAAGGAAAGCCATGGAAAACATATCAGGAATCTTCTAGTTGTGTTCCCCAGGCCTGAAAAAGTCATCTACATTTAATACATCATAAAAAATTCTGAAAACATTTATTTTATATTTAACTTTAAAATATTACCTCAGGTAGATATTTCTTTTGTTTAGAATTAAACTTGATAACAAGCCATTGTGATGCCCAGTTTGTAGGCAAATCACTTTAATTGAATCAGTTTACTAAATTATTCATTAATTAATCATTCTGAAGCAAAAGGACTTTGATGTAATCACAGACGCCTGAAAAGGATGTGGAAAAGTGGGTCAAAAAGTGTGGGAGCCCTAAAATATCATTAGAGTGTCAAACTTCAGGATATTTCTGGTAGATGAAGCAACCTCACAAAATAATTTCGAACTTCCTTTAAATAGTGTTGTTACATAATCTTTTCTCCATTGTTGCACTATCATGAAAGTTACAGGCAGATGAAGACATTTTAAATACTCTGAGTTTCTTTTTTTGTGGTTGAGGAGACTGGGTTTGTGCCTGGAGCATTGTCTCTAGAACAGCAATGTGACTCGGTGACTCTTAATATATCATTTTGAGGTGTTCAAATGAAGATGTGAAAGTTGATTAGATCCTCACATCCTTCCTCACGTGTTCAGATACTGTATAAGGATGCTATTGAAAGGAGTCTTGCGGCCTAAATCCAGATGTAAAGTGGCAGATGGTCATTGTGTAGTGGAAGGATAGAAGAGCGATTTGACTGCTCGTGTTTCTGAGATGTTCAGGATTATGTGAACTCTCTCCTCTTGAGTGTTTGCTAGAAACATCATGCAGATAACTGCAGCCACTCTCCAGAAGTATGTTCCAAAAATATAAATCTAACATGGTCCCCCCCTGTCTCTTTCTGGGCTTGATGAGCATAGATTTAAGACATGTCTTTCTGAAATCTATCAGAAAGTTATAACTCAACAACAAAGTTGACTGTTCTGAAATTAATTGATTGAAAATAATTAGGAAATAATTATGAATTATATTATTTCAAGAAACAGGTTGGCAGGTTGACCAATAGATCTATGAATATCCATTTTGAATACAGTGCTGTACTATAGTGTTGTAATTGCTAAATTAATTTTTTACATTTAAAATAGTTGTTTTTTTATTTATTTATTTTAGACAAAACAGTGTAGAATATAAAATTGTCCATTTATTACTTACTGGCAATTAACAGTTTATGTTCCACAGTTGTAATATTTATATATGCAAATTAGGCTACTGATATAACTGTAGTGATCATCTCTTTTGCAAAAGACTGTACACTTTAATAATGTAATATTATAAAAAATAATAAAAATACTAATTTCTTGATGTGTAATTATTTTAAAAGAGAAAAATACTGAGTGCACTTTAAATGTGTATTGTTTACCGTAGTCTATTCACACATACTGAATAATTATAATAATAATTATAATTATAATTACATACATAACATAATAATACATAATTGTGTTCCTGTAGCTCAATTGGTAAGAGATTGGGGGTTCGATTCCCCGGGAACACATGATGGGTAAAAATGTATAACCTTAATACACTGTAAGTCGCTTTGGATAAAAGCATCTGCTAAATGCATAAATTTAAATTTAATTTAATACTGTAACACCACTGCAGTTACACATCATAAGCGGTTATGTAAACTTGTACAGTCTTTTCAAGTCTGAATTAATCTTTCATTGTAGCTTGAGCAAGAACAAAGAACTGGTTTGGTATACAGCTAGCAGAAGTTAACAATAAAATATCATTATTATACTATATTTATATATAGAATACTATATAATACTTGTTATGTTGAGTGTGTGTGACTTTCTTGAGAATGTCTGTCTGGAGTTTTTAGAGGATATGAAGATGCTGAAAGAAGAACAGGATCGAGTCAAAAGTGCAAAAATGTTGAACAGGTCAGTTTACTGAAGGTGGGACAACATACTTACTCTGGAGGGAGAGGGGAAGATGAACAGATAAGGACAGAATGATAAATCAGAAAGCAATAGAGAGCAGTGAAAAAGGTGTTGATTTTTTGTTATAATAATGTAGCAAATGATGTGTGTATGTTTGTGTGTTTGTGCACACTTGTACAGGTGTGTGTGTGTGTGTGTGTGTGTGTGTGAGAGAGAGAGGTAGAGAGAGGTGTAAGTTGTTTTTATGACGCAAGTATGTGTGCATGTGCTGATTAAGGTCATTGTGATGGTCTTTTGTGCTGCTGTTGCCACATTTCACTTCTCACATACACAAACATTCCCTATACACACAATATACACATTTTCACCAGACTGCTTTTCAAATAATTTGGGTCAGGAAGATGTTTTTGAAGTCTCCTATGCTCACAAAGGCTGCAATTATTTGATCCAAAATACAGTAAAAAAAAAAAATAAATAAATAAAATATTGTGAACTATTAATACAATTTAAAATACGTTTCCTTTTTTAATATGTTGTATTTAAAATGTAATTTATTATTGTGATGGTAAAGCTGAATATTCAGCAGCCATTACTCCTGTCTTTAGAAATCAGTGTTGATAATATAAACCTTAAGTATAATCAGACACAGACCTGTTGATATCAGTAGATTTAAAGAAGATTTATGAGCCTTTCAAACAATGAAGAGCACTTCAAATGTCCCTTTTATAACATGTTTCACTATATTTTGTCTTTTATATTTCATCAAATATTTAATCCGCAAAAGTACAGTCAAACTTGTGCACACACAAATTTAGATAGACTATATAGATAACACACTGAGCTTGATAAACCCTTCTCAGATAAATGTGTTTTTGATAAAGTATTTTTTCCATCACTATATGTTTATTTTTAAGTAAGGGCTATAGAGGTATGATGTCATTAGACAGTGCCCGCAGATGTGTGTGTGTGTGTGTGTGTGTTCATATGGGTCTGAAAGATGACAAAACATTGCTGCTTGATTAAAAAGAGGGAGGCATTCCTGAACACATGCTTTTAAACCAGGGAGTGTGTTTGTTTGTGTTGGGCATGTGAGTGTGTATGTCTGTTGTTACTGTACGTGGCCATGATTAAAGAGTGAACAGATAAATCATGACGACCTGCAAGTTGTAGATTGTGCTGGAGAGATACACAAATGAGTTATGTCTGGTATTTTATAAAAATGAATGAATGAATGAATTATTTAATTAATTAATGAAAATAGTTTTTCCACAAATTCAAAATAATAAATAATGGAAGCTTTACGGAATGGGAATTGTTGAGAGGCATCGAAACTAAATGGGAAACATTCCTCAGTATAATTCTCTACATACTTCCCAAACTGTTTGTCATTCACTTTCAGCCACACTAGAGCTCTAGGAACTGATTGTAATAGGGTAAGGAATACAGCGTGACACCTTTGTAAAAAGGTCCGAATGACTGTGTGACACTGATAGATTTCCCCTTTAATAGAACCAGACTGAGTGTAACTGGACAGACAGACAGGTTCAAATCCATCGGCTAAAGATCTCACTATATATATAGAAAGAGAGAGAGCGACAGTCAGAGAGAAAAAGAAAGAACGATACATTAAAAAGGCATTAAGGATTATGGGTAATGGAGCAGGCCCGTCAGTGTGGATTAGCTAATGCTCATCAGAGAGTAGAAGTGTGTGTGTGTGTGTGTGTGTGTGTGTGTGTGTGTGTGTGTGTGTAGAAATGTGTGCACGAAAGGGGGAGAATGTGTCCCTATATACACCCCTCAGTAGTATGCTGCTCATGTCTGTGTGTGTGTGGTTAGGTTGCATCCTAGCTCATTACCCCGTAGTGGTCGACTAAAGTGTGTGTTCAGCAGCAGCTTTTAAATAATGAAAGAAGATAGAAGATATCGGACGTGCACGGATAGCAGTTTGTGTGTGTGTGTGTGTGTGTGTGTTTGAAAAATAGAGTCTCAGGATGAGGAGAGATGGGGGTGGGTTGCAGATTTGGATTTGATGCCCACAAACCCCTAACAAGCTACCTGCTTGAGTGTGTGAGAGTGTGTGTGTGCATGTGTATGTGAGTAAGAGAGAAAATAATCCTCTCTTAGCAAACTTATTTGATTTCATAAGTGGAACAACACTCTTCTGCATTGGACATATTTACATACTGCAGAACCGCCACAGGAGAAACTACTGATCAAGTGAAATATAATGACTGTGTGTGTGTGTGTGTGTGTGTGTGTGTGTGTGTGTGTGTGTGTGTGGTGTTGAAGGTCCATTCCCTTTGAGATTCTACCCACTAGCACTCTCAGCCATAGTAAATCAATACCTGTCAATCACATGCACACTCACATTCACACTCACACACACACACACACACACCTGGCTGCTGTACACACCCTCAATGGTTATTTGCCCTAGGGCACCTCGCAGCAGATAGTGGGGCAGTTTTGTCTGTGTATGTGTGTGGAGATGAGAAATGTGGAATTCTTTGGTTTCTTTATTGCTGTGTGGTTTATTAGTAGTTAGATTGATTCTCTAATTAGTCAAATAGTGATTAGCACTAGCAATTCTCACACGTTTCCATTAACAAGGACACCTTGTGGATTGGATGTCAGCTGGTATTGACCTTTCTTGAACATGCAGCAAATTGTATGTGTGTGTGTGTGTGGGAGACGAGACGAGAGCTCAGTGGAGACAATGACCAGAATTCCTGCTTGCATTCCTTTGGAAACTACACTCACACAGTGTATTTTAGACTTAAACAGCGTGAAATATTTTTATTTGTTTTGCTTTTATTTATTTTGTCTTATTTTATTTTGTTATATATATATATATAAAGAGAGAGAGAGAGAGAGAATGAGAAAGAGATTTATTGAATTATTAGTAATAGTCGATAATGTAAATAAGTGTTAATAAAGGATAAAGAGTTTCTGTGTCGTTTTAATCACATTGTATATTAAATACATTTATTTTTAACTAACCTAATAGTTAATAGTTCATCATTTACGCAACTTCCTGTCATTCCAAACCCCATATGAAAGAGGAATTTGAACTAGTCATGGTCACCATTCACTTTCATTCTCTGGAAAAGAGTGACTTGGTCTATGCAAGAAAGAAATTCATGCACGTTTGGAATAAAAAGTAAATGGTGACAATACAGTCAGGGTCCATAAATATTTCTTACTGGCCTTGTACTTAGTGATGTATTCCAAAGTTTTTATGACAATGGAAAATGGAATAGCTTTTTTTGCTTGTATATTTTATCTCTGTCTTCCAGCATCATAAATGAGATGAGCAGTCTCTGTGAAACTGCACCTGTTACAAAAATTTAAAACCATTTTAGTGGTTTTACATCTGGAGTATTTCACATGTGTCACCACCTGGAATTCTGGAGGAAATACATCCAAGATAAAACCCTCATTGTACATTTTCCACTGGGCTATACATTTTTCAATTTCAAGTCAATTTCAAAATAAATCTTTAATTTCAAGTCTCTTTATTCCATATGGCAATGTACATCCAAATGATTGTTGGAAAAGAAAAAATGTAGGGCCGGGACTTGGTTTTTTGATGGTTGTTGATAGGATGGAGGCATATCTGAATGAGAGTGTGCAGTAAAGTACGAGATTTAAGTGAACTTAAAGTGGTCCTGCATACATCATTTCACCGGAACTAGTTATGATTTTGATTAAAATGACAAAATCACATGGATGAATTTGTCACAATAAGATTATTAAGATGCGCTTAGAAAATAGATTCTTCAAAATAGAAAATAATCCCTTGTATTACTTCAGTTAGTGTCACACTGTCATACTTATAATTCCATTTCAATAACATATTAGTTTATGTATTAGTATAGAATAACACTTTATTTATTCACCACAGCCATTTGTTTCTTTCTTTATAGGCCATTTGTTCTGTGTGAAATCGCGTTTGTTCAGTTCTCCTGCAGCTGCACTCATTACTGAATTAAATGAAACATTCACCAAACTCAACACAAAGTCTTAAGTGTGCACACACACACACACACACGAGGCTGGAGCCTGTGCTGTCTGTGTAGATCTGCTTATCCACGTTTATAGTAGTTACTTGACATTTGTCTTGCCATATGTCTTTAAAGCCTGCTGTTCAGTGTTCATAGTGTTTCTGTTTGCATACGAGCTTCTTTTTGTGTGTGTTATTCAATTGTGTGTGGGTGTACAAGATAAAGATGGAGTATATGAAAGCATATTCCCTCTGGTTTGTTATAGAGGGTTCTTTATGAAGTTACTCTGTGGATTTTGCATCTGTAAATCTAATAAAGAGCATCTTTGTATAGCATTTTTTATAGTTTGCAGGCCATTAAATAATTTGTTCCACTACATATAACCAATTCAGGTTTCCCAGGCGTCATTTAGAGGTGATTTTAGAAGTTTTATCTTTCTCTCAGTCTGTCTGTCTGACTATTTTTGGCTCCAGATGAGGAGAAAATTGTCTTTTTGTTCGATCAAAAATGAATTGCAGAGGAGTAGATGCTTTTTAATGCTGTGTGTGAGAGATTTTTCCCTTGACCTGTTAAATACATCTTGCTCTGTTTCTTTCTAAGGGTGATTTCCCAGATGGGTGGTTCTTTGGAAACCATAAATGGCCCACCTGCATGGTCCAATCACAGTTTTAACTGACACCTGAGAAACAAGGTGTGTGTGTAAAAGCCATCTATCATCTTTTACTGCGGCCCCTGCCTTTCAATTACACTCTAATAGAGGGGATTTCTGCCTCTTTTGAGACAGCTCATCCAGAGGAAGTGTGTATGTGTGTGTGTGTGCAACAGAAAGAAGGACAGATAGAGTGAGAGTCAAACTTTAAAATGTAGCAAAACTGCAGTAAAACTGACAAGGGATTAAATGTAAAGTGATAAAGGTATTATACAGTGGAGAAAAGCTACAGTGTGTGTGTGTGTGTGTGTGTGTGTTGGTCCCATTGGGTTAGTCTGGAACTGACACCCAGAGACTCGTGGGTCGAAGGCTCAAAACTCCAGCAGTGATCCGCCACTCTTATCCCATCACATTCCCAGCAGAATCAGTCAAGCTGCTGATAATCTCTCACCATCCCTCATGAATAATGTTACCGCTGTCTGTGTGTGTATGTGTGTGATCATTAGTATCATACCAGAGGCCTTGACAGCTTCCTGACGGTATGCTGTGACACACTCGCACACACTGTCTCTTCATCCAGTCTCCAGAATCTCTTCTGACAGCTCTTACTGGGAACAGATCTTCAGCCGCGGCAGGGATTCAGGGGCTGTGTGTGAAGGAAGGGAGAGGAGCGGGAAGGAGAGCAGAAGACTTGTCAAAGTGTTTTCCAAATCCACTTCCACTTCCATCCAAATAAGTGTGACCTCCACTTCTCCTAGACAAAACAGAGAGGGAAGAAAAAAAGCACGGTGAACAAAAAGAAAAGGTCGAAGTCATGTTAATCAGTGCCATTTTACTTGTAAAGCACCTGTCAGTCATCTATAATCTTACCTGGGGGTGGGGCTAGGGATTTGGTAGGGGGGGGTTATGTAGAATTTCCCACAGGGTACACTTTACTGCTGTTTTAGGTCATGGAAAATATCCAGACGGAAGTGCTACATTGGTCTCATGAGAAAACGCTGTGTGTGTGGTGCAAAAGAGCTGGAACAGATATGTGTAAAACTTATGATGATGGATTGAGTTTTTAAATGATTTGTGTTCTAGAAATAAGTGTGTGTGTATGTATTTAGCTACTTTGATTAGGGGTCTTGAACCTTTTCAAGCCAGAACCCCTTAGTGGACAGAGAAATGGAGCAGAGACCATTACATATTTTATAAAACACTTTGTTATAGGGACTAATTATCACTATTTGCTTATTAGCATATGCCCATTTTAAACATGTTGGCTGTTTATGAGTACGTACAAAGCACATATTCTGCATGATCATATTCTACATACCTAATCTTTTTTAAATGTTAACTTTTTTTTTTACATTTTCTATTTTTAACACATATTTTCTTTTTCTTTTTTTCGCAAAACAAATTATATATATTTGGATAGTTAACAGTTCAGCTTAATTTAAAATACTTGCAATATAACTTCAGATTCTGCTAAAGACAAAAAAAATTGATACATTTTACCAGAAATAAATGGACATCCGTGAGTGTCATTTTTTGGATTTATTTTTTATTCTTAAATTGCATAATAGTTTTATGTGCTAGGATCTAGAGTTACTTATGGTATTTAATTTGATTTAAATAAACATGTTTGTGATAAGTTGTAGATCGATAAGTAACTGTCTGTCTGTCTGTGTGTGTGTGTGTGTGTGTGTGTGTAAGATTGTGTGTAAGATTGTGTGTGTGAATTGTGTTACCTTGTTGTCCACTTCAAAGCCACGGAGGATTATGGGTGAAAGGATTTAACTTTATGATGGTTTGACCCTGGGAGAGATAAAGGGGGAGAGAAAAAGTAAGAGATTGAAATAGTGAGACTATGTATAATATTCAGTTTGAGAAGCATGTGGAATGTGTGCAGACCCAAATCACAGGTTCAGAGGGGAAGTTTTATAAATGTCAGAGGAGAGTGTGTGAAGAAAAAACAGAACCATGTGAAACAAAACTCTTAAACCAAGGCTGTGATTAGGAGCGTGTAATTTTCACCTTCTGATTGCCGGTGAGCCTTTAGCCTAAATTAGCACATTTAACTGTCAACTAGGTGAGTTATGACATCCCCAGTCACTAAACTTTAAGACAATTACTGGCTAGTCAGATTTGAGTATTATAGTCAGAACTGAGTAGGTGACACTGCGATGTCACTGTGGTAATAATCACCATGTTAGTTGTGGAATTAGTTTTATGTCATGTTGCTGTGTGGACCACAGTCATGGTGATTAGCTACGGGTCTTACAACTCGAGGAACACTGACCCAGAATCCAACACTGGCACAAGGACATCAGTACATCTCAGGCCGACACACACATACACAACGCACGACCTCGCACGCTTACTGTCCACATCATTCTGATGCTCTTTTCAAGTTTATGGGTCTTTCTAAGAGTTTTGGTAAATTTTTTGTCATATACATTTACGATTAGACATTTAGAAGACACTTTTATCTAAAGCAACTCACAAATGAGGACAATAGAGGCAATCAAAAACAACAAGAGAGCAATAATAAAATCTCTGGTAGCTTAATGCAGTACACGTATAGCAATGTGTTTTTTATTATAATAAATAAAAAGAAAACAAGTAGATAGAATTGAAACAGAAATAGAGAAATATAATACAGAAAGATAGTGTTGGTCTTTAAAAGAAAGAAAGAAAGAAAACAAGATGCAGAAGTTGGAAATGTTTCAGTGGATAAATTAAATCAAGTAGTGAAAATGTGAAAAGTGTGTTTTAAGAGATTTTTTTTATAGTCCACAGAGGGAAAAGTGCCTGTACGCTGCAGCTTGAAATTGCCTCACTTTCTGCATTACATAAGAGAAAAGAGCTCACAGGAAAGAACTTAACAAGCAGTGAATCTCAAGTGAATGTGTAAGTGTGATGCATCAGCTGTTATTGACGTCAGCTGCTCATGCTGACGTAATGCTCATTTGTGAAGTCGTGGGATGTTGCAGTAAGGGACAAGAGTTTACAACTTTCTGAACGTCTGTGTCCTCTATTCAACATTTATTAGAGTAACACCCCTCATTTATTGCCAAACATATTGAAATGACATCTTGTGTTGTTTTACGGGGTACTTTCTGATTAAACCGCAGTAAAATCTCCCCACTCTATTGGCTCTTTTACACTGCTGATCCTACGAACTCTACACCAGAAACAACACATTAACAGTACACACACATCTGTAGTCTTTGAGTACGGTATCGGAGTACCTCTTGAACTCAAGGGTGTAAAGTGTTTAATAGACTTTAAAGATTATATAGAAACACACACATCAAATACCCAGCGTTACCATGGTAATCAGAAAACCAGACTGGGGTTAAGGAGCACTATTATCTGGGACACAGAGAGAGAAAAAGAGAGAATACCTCTTTTTGTCCTTTAAGTCCTCAACCCTTCAGAAGTGTTTGCACCGAGCCCCGCAACCATGGATCCTTGCCAAACACAAAAAGTGTGTGTGTGTGTGTGTGTTGGTATTATGGTATTGTACAAAACATTACAATTATCCTTTGAAGAGTGAGGCTCTATATATTGTTTAAAATAGTAATCCTAAATTTATATATATATATATATATATATATATATATATATATATATATATATATATATATATATATATATTTTCTCTTGAAAAAAATAAAAAAGGTAGTGCATGGTTGCCAGGGGTGTTGCTATGTAGTTACTAAAGCGTGGGTTTGTAGTGTATTGTTTGCTACGCTGATGCAAGGGCATTTATAAGTGGTTGTGGGTGGTTTTATACAATTGCAAGAAAGTTTCCTTTAGATGGTTTTCTATGTAGTTTCTTGAGTGTTCTAGGAGGCTGCCAGGGTGTTGCTATGCAGTTACAGTACTAAAGTGTGTTTGGAGTGTGATGCAGTTGCAGAGGTTCTCTTTAATAAGGCATTAAAGTGATTCTGGGTAGATGCTAAGGTGTTCTGCATGGGTGCACAAGCTTTTCTAGGTGGTTTCTACAGCAAAGTTGGGTGTCGAAGTAATACTTATGGTTACTATTTTGTTCAAATCTAACCAATTCTAAGTGTGAACAATACTAATATCGATGGTAGTCAGACTTACACATTCAGCATGAGGAAGTGCTCGGAATCAGACAACATCTCACCATCTAAACCCCTTTCTCTCCTAAACTCTCTTTCTGTATCCAGCTTTCCTCTTTTTGCGTCTAATTTAAAGTTCATTCTATCTATCTTTCTGACAGAATGCCTGTGTGAGAGAGCTTTGTACTAGTGTGTATTATTCTAAATAGACTGAGGGCTTGTGGCTGACCTGGGAGACCACTGCAGTCACACACACACACACACACACACACACACACATGCTGAAACTTGCCGTTTCTCTTCTGACAGGTCTAAGAGCTGCCAAATTAATTCTCTGGACTCCATTTGAAGGGATTTGTGTCTGTCTTTGTTATGTGTACACAAAGTTTTATTTCAAAGAGTGTAGTAGTTGATCTAAAGCAAGAGAGTTTGGGGCAGATTTATGTTCACATATGTGCCTAAGAGAGAGAGAGACAGGGAGACTACAGAGAGGAGAGGAACTCGTGTTAGTGTGCCAACGTGCCCTTGTTGGACCTACAAAGCCGAAACACAGAAGAAAAGTCAGCAAGGTTGGGTGTTTCTTTTCAGTACAAGGACTGAAAATGCTTAACAAAGAATGACAATTCTAGTACGTCTCTCCTAAAAAAGTTAGGTTACCTGGATTTTATTAAGGAATAATTCACCTGAAAACAAAAAGTCTATTATCGATTACTCATGTTGTCATTACAAAATACATGGGTTGCTTTCCCCAAAAAATCTGAAATTGAGTAATTTCTTAGACGCATTTTTCCAAACAATTAATCTCCGATACTGGAGCTTTTAAGCTAAGGACTAAGAATTTAAAGCACCATGTAAGAATCATTTCCTGTTGACTGTAAAGCTGCTCAGTATGATTATAAAATCAGTATTGTATAAAGTGCTATATAAAAAGGTGACGGTAATGAAATCAGTTCATCCAACTTGTGGACTGTATTCCAAATCACCATACAATCATTTAATGTGAGAGCAGGACAAAATTCACTTAACGTCATTCACTGATATTTGAATAATTCAGCTGTTAAGACAGTAAATGAATCAGACATCTCGACTTTTCTCATGAACTCTCATGAGGTCGTACAGGTTTTGAACAGCACGAGGGTGAGATATTGTTGGCAGAATTGATCTTTTTTGTGTGAAGTACCCCTTTATTTCCCCCTGCATGTGAGCGAAGGCCTGTCCTCATGCGTTTCAATCTTTCTTTTCTCTTTCGCTCCCTTACTGGAGGTCCTGACAGTTGGTCTCAGTCCAGAGGAGCCGCTCAGCAGAACAATCGACTCCTTTCTCCCCTTCTCTTTCACTCGTTCTCTCTCTTCAGGATCTCGCTCGCACCCAGAGGCTTATAACACAGTTACCTCCTTCTCTTTCTCTCTCTCTCTCTCGTTTGGTTTGGTTTGTTTTGTCTGGTGTTGTCATTGTGGCATTGAGGTCTTGAGGTTAATTATTGTTTGTTTATTTGGGACTCAGCAGCATTTAGTCTGGTTTTTAGGCCTGTGGAGGAGTCTTCCTCTGTGTGTGTGTGTGTGTGTGTGTGTGTGTGTGTGTATGTGTGAACGTGTCCTGCTCCAGCCTTGGCTGTAATGATGATGTACGATTTGCTGTGTTGGCACAGCCTCTTTGCTTAAAGAGATGTGAAGGGCGCTGGGATGCACTTTTCTGCTGTACTCTTGTATAAATCTCCCAGGATGGGGGGTGTGAACCTCGCTGGATGTACTTGAATACGTGTGTGTGTGTGTGTGTCTCTCTCTCACACACACGGTCCTGCAGTAGCTCATATTAACAGTGTTTATAGTAAATTAGCACAGCTAATCAGTGTGACAGCGCTAAAGACAGAGGGACTGTGTGTGTGTGTGTGTGTGTGTGTGTGTGCATGTTTTATTATGAGACTTCTGCTGTCTGCCAGTGTGAATAGTTCCATTATTCACAGAAACAGAAAAAGAGGAAAAAAGAGCAAAGGACTTTTATATGTGGTTTAGGATGCTGCTATGTTTGTTACTCTGTCTAAAATAAATACAAAAATCAAGACGCTGGGGGGATAGTCGAGTTTTTCAGGATTGTGTACATTTTAGCAGTGCTGTAAAACTGTGTGTGTGTGGGGGGGGTGAAATCTATATTCAGTGGAGTCAGTAGGTCTCCTCTCTTCTTGGTTATGCTCACTAACACTTATTAAAATTCAACACTGCAGCAAATGTATATGTAAAGTATTGGTGTGTCTTGCTAAAGGGCTTTTGAGATGTAACAAATGGTAAAAAAAAAAAAAAAAATGAAATGTTTTATCTTCCTTCTAAAACACTTATCATTCTCTTTCTTTTATTTCTAACGCAAACATTGTTTTGTCATAATGGGACTTTCCTTTAACTTATTTAGTTTTTACACCAAGCTAATGATATGTTCTGTTGTCTAACTCTAAACTTAAGCCTAGCACAAACCTTTCTGCATGTTTCCAATTCATGGACTTGATCTTTAGGAAGTTTTTAGGCAATTTGTATTGTGAGGACTGTTGGCTTGTCCCTACAATGTAGGACAAAACCAAAAAATCACATTTAGTTAAATATCTAATAGATTTCTGTTGTACATTTTTTTTTTCAGTGTTCTGGAGACTTACGTACTTAGTATGGCTAATTAAACTCACATTCTTGTAGATTGTAGATTGACAAAACAAAATATTGATATTACACAAATTAAACTATTCCAAATGCACCAAATGTATCAAAATGCATTATGATATTGGTTTGTAATCCTGTGTGTTGTTACTTGGGATGTATTAAAAGGTCTTTTATATGAAAACTTTTTTATGATCCCTCTTGTTTTTAAAATGTTTAACATTTTACAGATTCTGCATGAATTTGCAGGACAGTATTTACACAAATACAGCAACACCTGTCTTTTACTAGCACCTAAACATCAGAAAGAGATGAAGAAAGAAACAGGAAGTTGCTCTGTTTCATTTTGGCTGAACGAGAGGTTGAATAGAAAAAGGACAGTATTAAATAAACATATTCCTCTTAAAGTGTCTGACATACTGAACTCATAGACACACACACACACACACACACACTTCTTACACTAAAAATATGAGATAAAGTGATAAATTAAAACCAAGAAGTGTGTAAATACATAAAATTGTTCAGTTATCTGACTGTTTTGACTAAGAGGTTGCTGTTTTAGCTTGAGAATCTCGGGAGTTTATCTCAATGGAAGTCTGAATGATATGTTTTAAAATGATACAGTACTGAGTCAGACAGCTCCTCTCCTGTTCTCTCCTCTAATTTATCATTTCTTTACCCTTCACATGCTGAATATGACCTAGTGCAGTAAGCAAGGACACACACACACACACACACACACACACACATACACACACACGGCAGCAATTAGATGTTGTTGTTCTGAAATGAGAGCTGGATGTTCTGACCGAGTGGATCTTGGCTTTCACTTTGGGCATTCAGTGAACCTGGACCAAAACCATAAAAAGACCAAATGAAAGGCTCAACAAGACTGAATGCTTTGACATCCAGTTCTGTGTGAGTGAGCATATGTGTGTGTGTGTGTGTGTGTGTGTAATATGAGATCAGATTTCTCCCTTCTCATCTTAGACAGGACAGTAGCTTTAGACCATCTGCTACTGAAATAAAGCGTGCGAGTGTGTGTGTGTGTATGTGTGTGTGTGTGCAGCATATCTAAAATATCATGGCTCTTATCAGACTGGTGTGTTGAAGGAGTAGGTGAGCAGTGGGTCAGTTTGGACTGAATTGTGGCAGTGGAAAGGGGCTGAAATGTCTAACACTTTTTTGTTGTTGTTCTGCTGTCCAGTTTTCAGTGTGGAGAGGAAACTCCACATTCACAGCATCACTGTAACAACAAGCAGAACGACGAGCCGTCACTGCACCAGCTGCCACCAAAACCAGCATCTCATTCAACCATCTGTGTGGCAGCTGCCTGCGGTTTTTTAGCAGATAAGAAGTTCTGGTCCTCCTCTGAAGATGATGACGATGATGATGATGATGTGCTGCTCGCTGGTCCTGTTTGGGCTGATTGGCATCAGTGCTTCATCCAGCGGAAGTTCATCTTCCTCACCCCGGATGAAGCTGTCTTATAAAGGTGATGAAGCTGGCTTGTATCACATGTCCATCTGTATACATGTGTTTAGGTTTCTGTTTTTATCTCTTTGTGTTTTCATGTCTCTTCCAGATCTCCAGCAGTTTAATGGCATTAAACGGTTTGACTTGGAGCGTTCGTGTTGTTTCGGAGCTCTCCTATTGGACGAGGAGAGGGGGCGGCTGTTTGTTGGAGCTCGCAATTTCCTGTTATCTCTCAGTCTCGACAACATCAGCAAACAGGAACAGAAGGTACAGCACACTCCTTACTCTTTACTTCATCCATAATGGAAGTTCAGTACTGTATGTTTCTCTTCAGCTAATTCGATTTTAAACAAAGGTGTAACCCTGTCAATCATAACTCGCTCATATACCTGAGGACAAATTCACGAAAATCTTCAGAAAATACACAACTTTGTAAAAATTTTCTTCAGGTGTTCACAAATATTTTAAGAATAAAATTACTGATTGTATAGTAGGTAGGTGCTTCACATTACAAACACCCAGCAGTATAATTATGTATATAATAACATAATAATCATCATATATATAATTATATTTAAATTATATATTTTATATACCAAAATAAAATATTGTAGTAATAATATCTGTTGTTGTAATGCTTAATATTTGGAACAATACGGTAAATTCATTAAAAAAAATAACTTTTGTAATTTATTAAAAATTTTAGAGGTAATTTACTGTGATTTGTTATTTATTTATGTATTTTTTTTGGGGGGGGGGGGGTTCTGAAATACAAAATATTTTCACATTGGAATAAGAAGAAAATACTAGAGATGTTATTCTTATAAATGTTTGCTTATATATCTCTGTCAAACATTTACTTTAGGGAAGCAGTCCAGTGTTTATAGCTGATATTTAAGAAATTAAGTGATTACATGACTTTTTATAGCCCATTTACACTTTTATTTTGTGCCGCCCACACATTATGAGATTGTGTGTGCGTTTGTGCTAGAGATCCAGTGAGGAAGCTTTAGTATTTATTTTGTGAAAGTGAATCAGCCTTCTAAGTCATGCCAGATGATTTATGGTGGTCCAAGCCAACATGCCGATGACAGAATGATAGGTTTTTATTACTTTAGGAAGGAAAAAGAAAGAATGATGAGTGAGAGTTGTCGGTCACTGTGTGCTGCTCAAGACTCACACAGGTGTGGTTTAGTGAGGATGTGTCCGGATCTGTGTTCAGAGAGAATGTCCCTCAAGCTACCGAACACGTCTAACCCTGCAAAGGTCCTAACCTTAAGCCAAAGCTCTTCCTCACTTCTGGACTCTCTCTGTCTCTTGTATCTCTCAGATCTACTGGCCAGCACCTGTTGATTGGAGAGAAGAGTGCAACTGGGCCGGGAAAGACATCAACGTGAGTGTCTGCCATAATCAGATCTTGAGGTCACCAACACACCCGGTTTACACATCTATCAGTACCATCTCTCCTATGAGCTGTTTACACACAAACACACACACACACACTCAGGCAATTAGCACTGCCATCACAAACATCTCGTCCAAACGGCTCCAACAATAACAGACATATATCAGTGTAGAGACAAAGATTTAAATCAGGGGCCTGTTCATGAACATAATTCAGAGAGCCCACAAAGAAGATATAAGTTTCATAATATTGGTGAACATTTGCTTATCTGATAAGCATTATGTAGGCTACTGTTATAATAGTTTTAGTTTTTTGATGAACGTTATAATAAAGTGTTGCTGATTAAAAACTGATGTTTTTATATTGAGGGACCATAGGTTGATTAAGACTCCATAAAGGTTAAAAGTGATTTAGAGTAGAATAAATAATTAAGAATTAAACAAAGAATTAGAATTAAGAATATAATATTTTTATCAAGCACAGATGCTTTAAATTGATCAAGAGTGACAGTTAAAATAAATGTCTGACAAAATATATCATGGTTTTTAGAAAAATATTAAGCAGCTGTCAAATTGATCAAATGAATGCAGACTTGGTAAGTATAAGAGTCTTTAAAAAAACAAAAAACAGTATTATCATGGTAATATGTCCAAAAACATGCAAACACCATGGTACTTTTTGTAAGTGGAGTTTATTGTTTTATAGTGTGCCTTTAATACTTGTGTATTGTAACATGTTGAACATGTTTGTGAGAAGGTCGTAGTTCATGTTTTTAGTATTTTATCTGGTGAATTAAGCGGATATGTGTGGGAGGTTTTTGAACACTGTGTCTGTCTAAATGTTCTTTTTATTGTAAAGGGTGTGCAAGGTTGTGTAGTTTCAAAATACATGTGAGTTGGAGTTCATTCTGTGGTGGGTAACTGACTGAGATCAGCTGACAGTGAGAACTGACACACACACACACACACACAGACTTTGTTCAGTGCGCTGACCTGTGAGTTGACCCTCATTACATGTAGGTGTGTACAGGACGGCAGGGACAGAACCAGACCTCCATGAATAAAGACTTAAGATTTTCCCTGGGATTCTCCCCCTGACCTTTCACTTTCTCATGCTATCTCTCTTTTGTTCAGTCTCTCCGTCTGAACTCCTAATTCTCACTCATTATTGCTTTCAATTGACTCACTTCTCTGCATCTCGCTCTCTGTCTTTCAGCGTCTTTATGTCCTGCTTCTTTCTCACTCCTAGCCTTTCAGTCACTGTCATACAACCACAGTAAATAGTGTCAATGTCTGTTAAGCTCCAAAATTAGGGAAAACAGAACAAGAAACATCATAAATGTATGAAAAAGTGGTCCAGATGACTTGTGTGCTATATTACAAGTCTTCTGAAGCCATACAACATCTTCATATGATAAACAGATGTGAATCAATAAAGTTAATCAAAGTTGTCCTAAGACAAGATTGCATTTAGGTTTTAGGTTTTAGATTTTAGGACAACTTTCATCTACTTAAAATGTTGACTAGTATAGTTTAAGTCAGCTCTACAGTAAGATCAGTCTGAATCATGAATGAATCACTTTGTTCAGATTTGTGAATCAGATCAACATGAATCATTCAATTTGATTCTCAAGTTCAACATCTTCAAGTGAACTGATTCATTAAAATTCAACACTGCAGTTCTCAGGTCAGGAGCTAACTGGAGTGGAAGTAAAATCCCAGTAAAATAATTTCTGAGTCATTATCATTATATTAATTTGAATTTTAACAATGTCTCACAAACAAAATAGCGAGGTGTATTTATAAATGTGATGCTACATCTTATCTAACTACATGTGGACAATCACACAGGGATCCAATGATCAGGCTAAAAGAAGGTCAAAGTTGAAAGTTCACCACATGCATCTCAGCAGGAAACTCACACACACACGGCTTATTCCTCCTGAGAGACATTGTTCATTTTAAAGCTCTTTTTCTTTTGTTGTGTACTCTTTCTTTCTTTCCCTCTCAGTATTTCATTCTTTCTTCTTTCTTTGTCTCGTGGGCTCACTTCAAAGAGCCCATGAGCACACACACACTCACATGCTCACACACACCCCTAGCACGTCCTTCCCTTATTGAGGGCTGTAAAGCTGTCGAAACAGAAGCCCTAGTGTGTGTGTATGAGAGGTAGAGAGAAAGGGAGAGACCCCTTCCTGTATAAACACAGTTTGTCAGCAACTTAATTGGTCTTCGATGATTCTATTCCGCCACCCCCACCGTACAACACACACACACACACACACACACTCTTCACAGGGTGCGTTAAGCTCAAAGAGAGGCCTTTGTTCTCCACAAGCTCTGTATATGCGTGTCTGTGTGTGTTTGTGTGCAGGGTTTAAGCTTGGCAGGAGGGCACATGTCAATCTTTCTGTAAAGGTAGTGGAGAGGCTACACAAAACACATACACTCCTTTTAATCTAGCATGATTATGCTGGCTTATAAGATACCTGGTTTTTGCTATACTCTAGCATCCAATTCATGCATTAAGACGAAGTGTAAAATCCCATTTGTTTGATGAAATTAGATTATAAATGTATTGCTTTCAATAACTGTATAAACAGAAATGTAAGTAAAACTTTTTTCTGTCTATACTGTTTGGTCTTATTACAGATATATTGAGTGAAGATCTAATCAAATTATATGTTAACTGATTTGCTTTGGGACAGTCCTTCATTGGACAATTGGTCAAGTGCCACACTGTCCCCTGGAACCCAAAGGAGAAGTGCCTAACATTTGAAGTTCAGTGTGTGTGTGTGTGTGTAAGTGTTTCTTGTGCACAGATGTTCGGTTCAGGGTTCCTTCTGCTGCTGAAGGCCCACCGTTAGTCAGAGAGGAAAGTTGGAGTGAGGCATAATTACAGTCCAAACAGCAGGAACATCTGCTACTGAAACTGAAGAGACCCTCAGAGAAGACCCTCAGAGGAGACCCTCTTCTCTTCTCTTCTCTTCTCTTCTCTTCTCTTCTCTTCTCTTCTCTTCTCTTCTCTTCTCACATCTGGTTGACTTGTCTTTTCTCATCTCTTGTCTTGATTCTTCTCTAGTCTTCTCAACTTTGGCCTTCTAATCTATCCTCCTCTCGCCTCTTCTTGTTTCATCTTGTCACTCCTCTTCTCTAGTCATCTTGTAATTTCTTGCTGTCTTTGGTCAGGTTGTCTCTGATTGTCTCTTCATGACTTACATCCTCCCTGGTTTTCTCTTTATTCTTCTTCTCTTCTTGTTTCATCTGGTCTTTTCTGCTCACTAGTTCCCTCGTCTAATTTCTTCTTTGCTGCTGTCTTTCCTTGTCTCATATCTTCTCTGGTCATCTTTTATCTTCTTGTCTCAAGTTGTCCCTTCTCCTTTCTTCTTTTTCTAGTCTTGTTTTGGTCTTCTTGTTTCTCTAGTCATCTCATCTAGCCTCTCTGTGCTTCATCCCTGCATCCTCTCCCTCCACCCTGAAATCCGGATGTTCCAGCTCCCTTGTGTTGTCGTAGTGATTTCAGGCACTCTGGGACATGTGGCCTGCTCCAGCGAGCACATTCACAAAGGAAAAGAGAAACCGAGAGACTGTATGTGTCCATGTGTGTCCGTTGAACAGTCAACCTGTCTTTGTTTTCATGTTTGAACGAGAGAGTGCAAGAGATTACAGAGAGTTCCGGGATCACAGCGAGCGGGGAAAGGTCAGCGCTCGTGTCAGACTGTCGTCAAGGATACGTAACACAACGACATTTCGTTTCTGGTCTGACCCATACGTGGTCCCTTAAAAGACAAACTGAAAAATATGTGTGTATGTTTTGTGTCTGCTTTTGGCTCTGAGCTATTAATTGTCGATCCAGATGTTGATAGTTTCCCTGCCTGAAAGATGAAATGGTGAAAGTATGTCAAATATGTCCTTCGTGAAATTGATTTGTGTGTGTGTGTGTGTATTGCAGACGGACTGCGTTAACTATGTGAAAGTGCTACACCACTACAATCGGACTCACCTGTACGCCTGTGGGACAGGGGCTTTCCACCCCACCTGTGCTTATGTGGAGGTGGGACAGAAGATCGAGGTAAGTGTGTGAGTGTTTGGATGCATGTGAATGAGTTTGTGTTATATACGGCAGTTGGCCAAATGCAGGGCTTTATTTTCCTTTTTCTTTTCAGGATCATGTGTTTAGAATCGACCCCTCTGTGGTAGAAGATGGAAAAGGAAAGAGTCCATACGACCCACGCCACACATCAGCATCTGTTCTAATTGGTTAGTTGCCACTGTTCAGCCTTCTGTCTTCCATTTAAATGCTGTTACATCACGTCAAAACTGTAATCATTTCTACATCATTGCATAGGTGATGAGCTTTATGCAGGGGTGGCCACTGATTTGATGGGACGGGACTTTACAATCTTTCGCAGCATGGGACAAAGGCCCTCCATACGAACAGAACAGCATGATTCTCGCTGGCTTAATGGTATGTATATTTATGATAAAGCATCTTAGACAAAATTAGGCATGTTTAGTTTTTGTTTTTTGCATGAAGTCACAAAAATCAGTGTGATACAACCGTCCAGATATCATGACAGAAAAAAGTTCACATTAAAAGAATAAAGTTCTTGAAAAGAAAACATTTTTAAATAGCTTATCTTAATCTTCTATTATTATTTATTTTAAAAAATCAGTTTTGTTGCAATATTATATATTTTTTGAAGCCAAATTTACATCATGTGGTTTAAAGAACATGCAGAAAAAAAATACAATTATATCTTAGAATGAATAAGCATATCCTGCATGCATTTTTTAATGAGATATTTTTATAAAGTTTTCTTTTTCCTTTTCTTTATCTTGCACACTCATATCTGTCGTTGAGCCATGTGTTTAGATGCATCTTTGTTTTTCTGTTTTTGTATAATGACACTGAGCCCTATGATAATGCTGTGTTTCAGAGCCCAAGTTTATTGCGGCATATGGTGTTCCGGAGAGTGAGAATCCTGACGATGATAAAGTCTTCTTCTTCTTCAGAGAAACTGCTGTAGAAGCTCAGGGATTTGGGAAAGTTACATATTCCCGGATTGGTCAGCTCTGCAGGGTTAGGAGCAGGATTTATCAGCCCGGTTTTATATGCGTTTACTAAGCCAATGAACATTGGCTGCAGTTTATCATTTTGATTTGAATGTATGTGTTTTTTTGTTTTTTTTTGACAGAATGATATGGGAGGACAGCGCAGTCTAGTAAATAAGTGGACGACATTTCTAAAGGCTCGTCTTGTGTGTTCTGTACCAGGCAATGATGGCACTGAAACACATTTTGATGAACTTAGTAAGAACTTTATCTCTCACATACACACACTAGGCTTAAATTATGCTGTTATAGCTGGCAATTGCATTTCATTGCCATCTGACCTTTGTCCACACCTTTAGGGGATGTGTTCCTGCTGCAGACCCGTGACCGAAAGAACCCGCTGATCTACACCGTCTTCACCACCTCAAGGTCAGAGTTCATCAAAGGTTGTGGGTTAAAGGCTTAGCTCACCCCAAAAAGTTACATTTTGTAATTGTTTACTAATCTTCATGTCGGCACAAACCTGTATGAATGTTTTTTTGTTTGTTTGTTTGTTTTTTGTAAAACAAAAAGATAAACATTTAGCTAAATGTTTTTTTCTTTTCTTTTTCTGAAAGTAATTTAACTTTCCCTAAATTTAACTTTCATATGAAAAAAACTATTAATCCAAATTTCAAAGTAAGCCCCCCAAAAAACATGACAGAATTTTCATTGTTTGTGTGAAATGTGCCTTTAAATAATTATTAAAATAATGGATTGTATAGGAAATATTTACATTTACTGTATGTGATCACTCTATATATATCTTTTTTGAGATATACAAATTTTTTTTTCAATTAAAACATTTAGGGTGAATTTATGTAAATATGGCATTTTAATAAGTAAAAGTGAGCCGAAGTATCTGAACTCAGCATTTGTGTAGTCACTTATATATCCCTATACTGTAACGTGTGTTTGTTTCTTACAGTAGCGTATTTCAAGGTTCTGCAGTGTGTCTCTACACCATGAATGACATTCGTCGGGCATTTTTAGGACCTTTTGCCCACAAAGAGGGACCCAATTATCAGTGGGTTCCATTCCAGGGTAAAGTGCCCTACCCACGGCCAGGCATGGTAAGGACAGTTTCCTTACATCTCACATAAATAAACAATATTTCAAGTAGAAGTATAAATGCCATTTCAAAACAAGTTTGTGGGAATATAAATGAGCTTTTGTAAAGTAAAAGTAAAAGTAGATTGGTAATAGGTTTGGACTTGCTGACCTGTGTAGTATATTGATATCATGTGAACAGATTGTGTTTCTGGATTCTACAGATATCTCTTTCTCTCTTCCGCAGTGTCCCAGTAAAACGTTTGGGAGTTTTGAGTCCACTAAAGGTTTCCCTGATAATGTAATCCAGTTTGCAAGGCACCATCCATTAATGTTTAATCCAGTCACTCCACTGGGAGGCAGGCCACTGTTCCTGCGTACTGGAATCCCATACACCTTCACTCAGATTACTGTAGACCGCGTCAATGCCGCTGATGGACACTACGATGTAATGTTCATCGGAACAGGTAGAATACTGACCGAACATTGGTAAAACCCTCTAGACTAAACTGTCTTTACTGGTTGTGGCTCTGCTTAAAGCCTCTCTGTGTCTCTCTGCAGATGTCGGCACAGTGCTGAAGGTGATCTCTGTGCCCAAAGGAAGCTGGAGTAACACAGAGCTTCTGCTAGAAGAGCTTCAGGTCTTTAAGGTGATAGGAGTGTGTGAGTGTGTGTGTGTGTGTGTGTGTGTGTTTACTTTGGGGATAAATTTGTGATCAGATGTACCTGTATGCTAAAACCTCTTTTTTAGTGATGTCCTCATATGGCTATTAAAATAAATCAAATATAATTAAATTAATTGTTTGAATGTTAATGTTTTTTAATGTTAACATTTTGTAAGTTAGTCTTAGCAATTATGATTCACTTTACATTTAAAGAAAATAATAATGCTTTCATAGTTCAAATAAATTAATAAACATCTGTAAAACCAACCCTTGTGTTCTTGTTGCAGGATTCTTCATCTGTTATCAGTATGCAGATTTCCTCTAAACGGGTAAGAATGAGTCTTGTTTAAATAAAATCCAGCTATTTTTGAACAGAATTACAGAAACACATGAAAGCAGTGTGTCAGTAAATCATGTGATTTTCTCTCTCTCCACAGCAACAGCTGTATGTTGGCTCAGACACAGGTGTTGTCCAGGTGCCTCTGCACCGCTGCAGTATGTACGGTAAAGCTTGTGCCGAGTGCTGTCTGGCTCGAGATCCGTACTGCGCCTGGGACGGACACACCTGCACACGCTACCTGCCAAACACAAAACGGTACAGCTTCAGTCATACTGGTTATTGCACGGCTTTGTTCATACACATTGTCTGAAATGGTCTAAAATTCTGTGACCATATTCAAAATTCAACTACTTGTTTCCGACTATTGGATCCCACTGTATTGCATACTCAGACCTGAGGAATATGTTATGCTAAGGCTTTTTAATATGTTTGTGTGTATGTGTATTGATGTGTGTAGGAGGTTCCGGCGTCAGGATGTGAGGAATGGGGATCCTAATGCACTCTGCTCAGGAGGTAATACTGCAGTACTTCCAACAGCCATTTCTCTGTTCTCACTGCAGCACAGTTATTAGGTCACAATATGAATTTAGGCAGTGGTTCTTGACTGGTAGGTCACAAGTCTGCTCACAATTTCCAGAGATAAAATTCAATCAGATCAAAAGTGACAAATATACTTTTAAGTAGAAATTTTAAATAAAGTTTGTTCTTTCAAAAACTCTGTTTATCAGAAAATCCTGCAAAAAGTATCATGATTTCCACAACTTTTTTTTAACATTGATAATAAATGTTTTTTTAAACAGAATATCATGGAAAAGTTATTTATTCAAAAAAAGCTAACTTTCTTATATTCTAGATTCATTGCACCAGACTGAAATATTTCAAGAGTTGTTTTGTTTTAATTCTGATGGTTATGATTTACAGCTTAGGAAAATTACAAATTCAGTATCTCAAAAAATTTGAATATTTTCTCAGAGATCAATCCAAAAAAAAAAGATTTACAAAACACAAATGTTCAAGATCTCTAAAGCAGGTTTAATTATGCACTCGGTTGGGGATCCTTTTGCACAAATTACTGCTTAAATGCAGCGTGGCATGGTGGTGATCAGCCTGTGTCACTGGTGAAGTGTTATTGAAGCCCAGGCTGCTTTGATTGCGGTCTTCAGCTCCTCTGTATTGTTTATCAGATGTTACTTATCTTCCTCTTCACAATACCCCATAGATTCTCTGTGAGGTTCAGGTCAGATGAGTTGGCTGGCCAATCAAGCACAGTAATATCATGGTCAGCAAACCACTCGGAAGTGGTTTTGGCATTGTGGGCAGGTGCAAAATGAAATCAGCATCACCATAAAGCTTGTTAGCAGATGGAAGCATGAAGTGTTTTGAAATCTCCTGGTAGATGGCTGCACTGACTTTGGACTTGATAAAACCCAATGGACCAACACCAGCAGATGTCACTGCACCCAAATCATCACTGACTTCAGAAACTTCACACTGAACTTTGCATTCTGTTCCTCTCCAGTCTTCCTCCTTACTCCAGACCTTGATTTACTAATGAAATGCTAAATTTACTTTCATCTGAAAAGAGGACTTTGGACCACTGAGCAACAGTTAGGTTCTTCTCCTTACCCCAGGTGAAATACTGCTGACATTTTTTATGGTTCAGGAGTAGTTTAGTTCTAGGATTGTGACAGTTGTAGCCCTTTTCCTGTAGACATCTGATTGTGGTGACTCTTGATGCACGGACTCCGGCTTCAGTCCACTCCTTGTGAAGCTCTCCCAAGTTCTTGAATTCGGCTTTTCCTGACCATCTTCCCGAGGCTGTGGTCATCCTTGTTGCTTGTGCACCTTTTCCTACAACAATTTTCATTCCAGTCAACTTTCTATGAATATATTTTGATACAGCACTCTGTGATAAGGCAGGACTTTCCGAAATGACCTTCTGTGGCATCCCCTCCTTGTGGAGGGTGTTTATGATTGAGTTCTGGACAATTGTCAAGTCAGTAGTTTTCCCATAATTGTGGTTGCATGTTTTAAACTAGACCAAGAGGTACAGTATTTATACTCACAATGAATCAAACTAATCAAGATCAAAATGGAATATTCAAATTATTTGAGATACATAATTTTTTTTTTCCTAAGCTGTAAGTGGTAACTATCAGAATTAAAAACTCTTGAAAAATTTAGTTTGTGCGCAATGAATTTAGAATATAAGAAAATTAGGATCATGTGACACTAGACTGGCGTAATGGCTGCTAGAAATTCAGCTTTTGGACCACAGGAGTAAATTTATTTTAAATCATATTAAATATATTAAAATAGAAAAGAGTTGCAATAATTTTTCAAAGTATTACTCTTTTACTGTATCTTTAATCAAATAAATGCAGTTTTGCTGTGCACAAGTCACTTCTTAAAAAAAAAAAAATAATTTAAAAGTCTTCCAAGCCACAAGCTTCTGAGTAGTACTTTATGTAATAAAATATAACATGCTAAATGTAGAGGATAACAAAGAAAGGGTTGCATGACATCTTCTCAAGGTAAATGTAAAAGAAAAAACAACCCAGACTTTATTAATGTCAGCTTCAATTGCAAAATTTCCAAATACTCACACTGTAACAGTATAAATTTACTTGGAGCATTTAAAACGATAGATTTTAATTTTCATGGTGCATTCTATAGAAAAACATTAAAATAACTAGTTTTTTTGCTATTAACCAGAATTTTCATGTCAGTGTATTTATTATACACATTACTGAGCCAATGCAGTTTATACATTTCAGTGTTCAATCTTATATGATTAAACTGATTGTCTAATGCCTTATCTTATACATTGCAATGTTGTGCAGACCATCAGAAGCAGCGTGTCCTGGAGAAGAGGCTGTATGCTGTGGATGGAAGCAGCTCCTTCCTGGAATGCATCCCGAAATCACTACAGGCCCAGATTACATGGACCTATCAGAGGCACCCAGAAAACCCACGGGAGGAGGTGAGAGAGAAGAGAGCCGGCTGGGACAGATATGTGTGGTTATTATGGGAAAGACGGATATAGACGGCATTGATAAGAGATGATAAATGTGTGTCTTTGTTCAAATGAATGACTTTCATTCTGTCTCTTATCAGTGCGGTTATAACTCATATTTGATGTATTTATTGAGTGTGTGTGTGTAATTACAGGTTCGTCTAGATGACCGTGTTTTGCAGACCGAGCGAGGCCTGTTGCTAAGGCGAGCGGTGCGTAGAGACAGTGGTGTGTATCAGTGTCACGCGATGGAACATGGATTCACCCAAACCCTCCTCGCGATCACACTGGAGATTTTGCCTTTGGCTGGCTCCGCCCCTTCAGCTCCTATCCCTCGCAGCCCTGCCCAATCCCACGCCAATCACGGGCAGTCAACGAATCAAAAGCTGTGGTACAGAGACTTCATGCAGTTGGTGGATCATCCAAACTTAAACACAGTCGACCAGATCTGCGAACAAGTTTGGTCACGCAGGCACAGCCTATCAGGGAAGAGCACTCCAGATCCAGCCAATGAGGCGCCGGTTCACGACCCACTGCACTCTAAAAAGTGGAAGCACCTGAAGGAAGTGAGGAAAGGGCGAAACCGCAGAACGCATGATGGGAGGCCCGCCCCAGAGCACCGCGGAGCGCGGGAGAGTAGCGAGGGATGAGAGACGGAGTAAAAAAGAAACTGAGAGACAGGAAGAAAGAGCAAAAACCACTGGAGGTTGACAGATTCTCACACAGCATCTCATTCAGTGACTGTTTATCGCCTGTTCTGCTTCTTATTATCCCTGTGACGACACTTCACTGCTTCTTATCAGTCTCTATATACTCTATTGTCCTCATCTCCAGTCTGAAGACTCAATCTAGTGCCCCCACGACCCCAATCCCGCTCCCGCCAGCATCTATTACTCCTGATGGTTATCCAGAAACCCACACTCCATCCATCTGAATACAAACCAAACTCAAGAGCTCCTAAAGTCCAAAAAATCCCTTTGAATTGTAACAGAAAAGCTTTGATCGGATATTGAAGACAGAAAGACATGCATGCGCTCTTGTGGACAAACGTTGAGTAAATCCATGCATACTCTTCTTCGTTTTCATCTGGTTGTTTGTGCAACATGTGTTCTTAGATTAGATTCTTCTCTCACTTTGGCCCTGAAACACAGACCTCACAGACCCTTGACTCACCATATGAACGTCATCACTCTTCTTTCACTGCTTGAAGACTTAAAACACAACATTTCAAGCAAACAAAAGATAAAAACTGTACATTGTGATCTGGTAAGGTTGTACATGTGACGGTAATTATATACCTTGTATGTATAAAGGGTTCAGTGAGCTTTACATTTCTGCCAGTTCTGTAAAGTAACAAAGGGGAATTATTTTGAGTTACAAAGTAGTTTCAGGTGTTCTGATTATGTGTTCTATGAGACTGAGATGGACACAGCATTAATGTACAGGGGGCATCATGGTAGTATGGTCTGAGACCAGGTGAGGAAGAACTCTTTTAGACACCTTTAGGTCTAAACTTACAACTAACCTGTTGAAATAATAATAATAATAATAATAAAAGTCTGAAGAGTTATGTAAATGTGTCTGTAAGAGAGATTTACATGCTTTTTATACAGCTCGGCCATATATATTCACAGTAGAAAAAAAGTGTTCTGTGAGCATCATATACTGTAAGACCACAGCTCATGTATTTTGTATGCTAGATAATGAGTTAAATCAGGAAACACAGATCCAAGGCCCTATCTGAAGAGAAGAAACAAGAAAAAGTACCCAAGAAAGATGTCTTCAGCTCTCACTCTGACATTTCAGATGAATATTTAATTGAACACATTCAAAGAGTCTAGCCAATGGGCCATTTATTTTTAATTGATTCTTTATGTCTTTTCAAAATAGCGGTGTTGAATTTGTCGCTAAATGCATGCTTACAAACGTTCGATGCCAAAGTTTTATTATTATTATTATTATTAATATTATTAAGCGGTGTGGGAGCGAGTCAGACAACTTACATTTACCCTGTTACTTTTTCTCCACAAAATACCATATTTAGGCTACTGTAGTCATAGTCGCTAACTTATAACTGTGGTAAAATGATATCCACCGCCACAAAAAAAAAAAAAAGAAAAAAAAATAGAAGAAAACGAACGTTTGTACAGTATTTTGGACTCTTAAGGTGATTAGCAAGGTAAAAGGATGGCGCTGCGGGAGGAGAGGCTCTTGGTCTGAGCGCCCTCTTCTGGTGTCTGCGGGTATTTGTGGTTTCTGTTGTGTCGAGGATGAGAGAAACGTGGCATTGTGAAATAATCAACTCTGATTAATTTTTAAGTGGATTTAAGAATATTTCGAGCGGAACTGGTGGATTATCATTTGGTAGTATTTATATGTTTTCTAAAAGTTGTACTTAATTGTTATTTTTGCATGACTTAAAACGTCTTGGTGAGCGTTTTTTTATACAATGGAAAGACCATGTTTAAAACTGTCCTGCAAGATTATCTGGTGTTTTTAGCGCATATTTATGGCTCGATAAGCTAATGTGTCGTGGTGGTTTGTGATGAAACTGACCGAAATGTGTAATGTCCATTCTGATGAGAACATCCTTGTGTGTATATTTTGAAATCCTCTCCCTTCTTTTGAATACATATTTAAAGACACCATTCGAAAGTAATTATTTGGGTAATTTAAAAGACTATTCAAACAGCATTTTAAACTCATCTGATTTTCCTTTCTTTGTGACGTTTCTCAGCTTTTGAGGAGAGTGTAAGAAAAAAAAAGCGGGTGTAAGGCTGTGTGTCTCAAAGTGAAAGAGGCTCTGTGTGTTTGTGCCATTAAATATTAGGATTTCTGTACAGTGGGAAAAATTGTGAGTTGCATTTTGTGGACAAGTCAAAGGTCGAAGGCCAAAGTTGACGTGAACACTGTATTATTCCCTGAGTATTTTCTCTGTGGATTGTTGCATCAGACTGTAAATGATTAACACAATAAAACATAAAGTTACTGAAAATAACTCCTCAGTTTTATTTTTGATAGAGAAAGAGTGAGAATTTAAAGGGATAGTTCACCCAAAAATGAAAATTCTGTCATTAATAATTACTCACCCTTAGTTGTCAAACCCGTAAGACCTCTGTTAATCTTCAGAACAAAAAATTACAGGTTTCTTACAGGTTTGGAACGACATGAGAGTGAGTAATTAATGACAGAATTTTCATTTTTGGGTGAACTAACTGGACTTACAACCTTTTGAGGGAAAGAAATTTGAGGGAAAAAATTTTATGCAGTAGTGCGAACTCACCACTGGAGTGCGCAGCTGTGTTTCACACTAGTCTCACAACAGAATATTTCATTGGGTACGATTATTTTTTTAAATAAGAAAATAGAATTTATAAAGTTATTTTATATATATATATATATATATATATATATATATATATATATATATATATATATATATATATATATATATATAAAATGTAGCATAAAAAAAAAGAATAAGTGAAGGAAATGTTTTGAACATTTCCACATTATTGCCCAGAAGAATAAAACTATGTAGAATAGAGATAAGAATGAATAAAAAGGGGAACTTTTTTGCTAGTTGCAATACTGAATATGCTATAAAGACAATATTAAACGTGACCACTTGTTACACATTTCCCATTCTGTCTGCTAACTGGGAATGTCTCTTTCTGTGACAGCTGTAATGATTAATGATGTCAATTAGTGCTAATTAACCCTTCATTAGACTCCTTAACCTCCCAGACTCTCATTAGAGGTGTTGACTTTAGAAAGCAGGGTCAACAGATCTTCTCACTGACTCACCTATAGGTTCTTGCACTCATATTCGTTCTTCGTCTTTCTTTCGGTCTCACCCAAGTTGAAAAACACCTCCCTGAACAATGAAAATTTGTTATTTAAGACATAATTGGGCTTCAGGAAATATTATATTTGTGGATCTTATTGCAAGGGCTGTGGGAAAGAAAGAAAATGTGTATGTGGATTTAAACCTCTTGATAGTGACCGAGTGAACGTGGTCTCACCAGTCATACTTTGGCAGTCTGGGTGATTCTGTAATTTAATGTTTATTTCCACACAGCTGTGCTGCTCAGTGTAGTGTTATACAGGCGTGGAAACACAGGTATGTCCGATTAGACCTTGATGGTGTTTGTCCGAATTTCTAAACAGGAAGTGGGACACTGGTGCGCGTCAGTGTTGACAGTTCCTGCAGCTGCTGTGTTTGAATATTTATAGCAGTTCCTAGCACACAACCACAGTCAGAATGACTGTTTACGTGTTTGATAAACATTTTCGAGTTGGCCGGGAATGAACAGGAGAGAGTTAATGCGTACCTTCCTTCCTCCTTTTATCTGTTGCTATGATAATTATGTAAGTTTGATTGATTTAATCTATAATTCCTGTCTGTATCACAGACAGTACAAGATGAGCCAAAGTTCAGCACAAATAGGTTTATGTCTATGAGCAAATTACTGACACCAAATATGAACAAAAAAAATGTTCCTGCTAAAAAAAAAAAAAAAAAAAACCTTAGTTGGTTGGCTGGTCTTAGCTGGCTTAATTAGATGGTTTGAGCTGGTCTCCCAGTCTGACCAGCTCAGAGAGTGGCCAAAGCCCATCTAAAACCAGCCTAGACTAGGCTGGATGCACCTAGACCTAAGCTGGTTGGCTGGTTTTAGCTGGTTTTTATAGCAGGGTAGACTAACATAGTTTAAAATCAAACTGATTATTAGACAAACTAGTTAATACTTTCACACGCTGAAAAATAAAACACAAGACTGTGGCAAAGAAAGAAACAATGCATAAATGTACAGTATCAGTCTAATGTAATATAGACAACAGATGCAGTTATTACTGTCCTTTAGTGTGCAAGCCTCTCTTGCATTTATTCACTTTCTGATCTAAACTCCAAAAGTGTTCTGTGGAGACATAAAGAGGTAATTGTTTGACTCCCTTCCCTCCTAAAGTTGAAGGATTCTTGAAAGGTTATTGAAACAATAAACTGACTTTGATTCAAACACATGAAGGAAATACATTTTATGTTTTCATTTTATGCTAATGCCAAAGTGAAATGGTCCCCATGCGGCCAAACACCACTAGATCCACTCAAAATGAAGCAGAAAGTTAAAATATTTTTAGAGACTCATGAACAAAGCTTTTATGATTTTTGGAAGGAAATGCTTGTGATGTTTGACTGTACAAAAAAGGCTGTCATGATCTATGGGCAATCCTACTTTTTGTAAATTAGGACAAGGCACTAAAATAATAATGAAAATTTCAGAATTGTTTAAATGCGTAATGTTCTTCAGGGATCCCACACTATTTTCCCAATGAATATAAATGACTTCTTGCATGATAAGGATTACAAATTATAAGATTTAAATTTCTAGTCAATAAAATATTTTAGAGCTTGGTATTATAAAAAATGTGTGCAGACTGGGAATCCTGGTTTGAGGAGGTTAATTAAACTATAATTTAAAAAGATTTGTAATTGTTTTGGTTCCTTTTATTGCTTTTTAATCTCATCTAAAAAAAAAAAATGCTAAGGCTATTGTGGATGGTTGCCAGAACATCACTGATCAGTTGTCAATAGCAGTAGAAACAGTGATGTTTGACTTAGCAATTAGCTTTTTAAAATTGACAGCAAAACCATGGCACAGTTTGACAGTTATATGATGCAACCGTATCCTGCTAACTGCATCACATATAAACGCACATTTGGGCCTTGTTGTGCTGGTGTTTCGGTTCTGGCTGGATCTGGTTTAAGTGATTTTTATAGCTCTTTTACTGTGGTCTGTTCTCCAGCAGCGATATATATCACAGCGCAGGCGCTTGTTCTTAATGTCGAGCTTCGTACTGACTAATGACACTAACAGATGACCTCACTTGAATGGAGTCATTTATAAATTGAGCACTGACAAAGACAATCTCAGGAGAAAAAGACCTTTTCAGTTTAGCATGATAAACCAGCACACGTTGGAGAACATAAAAGGAACATCTGTAATGCTGAACGGTCACACCCAACCCCTGGGTCCCACTAAGAGGGGGTCGCTTTGGGCTGACCTAATCTCTCTCCACGGACCCAATGTGAAACACAAACCCATAAAACTCTGTGTGAAACGTTTATTTATGTATCATCACTGAACCAAACACAGGTCGGAGTTTTCTGCATGCAAGAAGCACTTTTAAATAACATATAAATATATCAGACACTAGCTAAAACACTGCATTTTTCCTGTGTGTATTTTTTCTACAGGTAAAATGTGCTAAAATCACAACAGCTGATTTAAAGACAGCGGAAAAACAGAAACTGTGCAGTTGATGTTCAGGAAGGTACAGAATAGTTCCTTTCAGGTTATTGTTTTAATGTTGTGTTTCAAAAACTGATGACACATGCAGTTCAGATCAGAGCAGTGCTGCTGCTGTACCCATTCACAAAAAAAAAGCAGTTTCAGTGCAACTAGTCTATGCAGTCAGTCATGTCAGGGCATTGAACGGAAAATTATAAGTCAGCTTGTTTCTTTTGTTTGATTTGCTCCAGCGGTTTGATGAATTTCACCCTGAAGTTCTGATACAGTCACTGGAGAAAGTTTGCAGGCAAACAGTTTCTCTCCAGGAAAGATTTGTACAGCAATGTTTTTAGGCAAAGCAGTATTTTTTTCCAGACCTTTCTATCTATAAATAAATAAATGGTTCAAGTGATACAGGAGTTTTTAGTGTAGATGTACAAAGAAACAAGTAAACTAGAAAAAAAGGTGAACAAGCGAGAGAAAAAAACTGAGATGTTGGTATAAAGGCTACTGCAGCTGCAGAACAGCGTTTGCTAGAATGAACGGTTAAACATCAGCTGACTAGTTTTACATCTGTTAAAGTGTGCTATATGATTAAAACTCGGAAATACTTTATAATAAGGTTCCGTTTGTGAGTGATGTACAGTCAGGCAGTCGTTGTGGCAAAAATACACGGTTATTCACCAAATAAATAAATAAATGGACATGACACAGCAATTATATTGCAGTAATATTAAGTTCTCTGAGGTAATTTGCGGACACACAAAAGGTGTCAAAGGGTGAAAAAAGAAATCACAAATCTCTGATGTGGTATGTAGAGCTAGTTTTAGTTGCAGTGTTGCAATAGACAACAGAATGTTGTGATTGACCAATCAGAGCTGTGTATTCCAAACGGCCGTGTAATAATATTAACTAACAACGAACAATGGTCACACTTTATTTTAAGGTCCAAATCTCACTCTTAACAAACAATTAACTATGACTTTTTTTACTGCTTATTAATAGTTAGTAAGTTAGTTTAGGTATTGGCTAGGATTAGGAATGTAGAATATGATCATGTGAATATGTGCTTTACTAGTACTAATAAACAGCCAATATGTTTAGTTAATAGTGAGAATTAGTCTTTATACTAGTATTAACCAAACAATTTTTACACCATTTTTAAGTTTAGGTTAGTGTTAACTACTGTTCATTGATAATTCGTGTTCATAATAAATTAACGTTAATTTATACAATGTAAAAAAAAAAAAAAAAAAATACAGGTATATAATTAGAAAAACACACACACACCGAGTTTGATTAATGTTGTAAAATTCAGTTTTTTCATGTTAGCTTATGCATTAACTAACAAATTGGACCTTACTATAAAGTGTTTCCAAAACATTACATCACTATAAAAAATGAAAAGAGAAGAAACCGAACCCTGTGCAAAGTTCTAAAGCTCAAGATGCTTTGTTTCACACTGATTAAGAACAATGTCAGTTCTGTTGAAGTCTCAACGGTCGTCAAGCTATGATTCAGTTACCAGAAAATAGTCGAATTAGTCCAAACTTTTATTTCTTTACAGCTTCATGTACTGGCAGGCTGAGTTTTGTTGAACGCTGCCGTAGTTCTCAGTTGAGGAAAAGTCTCTGAGCATTATGCCCAGTTGTATCACAGCCAGATGTATCTTAAATTAATGTATGTTTCTTGGCACCTGTTATAGCAGGGGCAGCGCTCCAGTCTACGAGTTCCATCCTGTCTACCCTCATTTGTTCCAGTAAAAAGGTTTTGCAGCTGCTGAGTTTTTAAGTGAGACGTATAACATTAGCCACGGTCTACTGTGAGGTGATGAGGGCCGGCTGCCATGGTCACAGAAACTTTTGGAGAGGACGCTCAAGAATGTCCTAATTAACACAGAGAGAACTTGGACTGTTAGACACAAAACCTACAATATTTTACACCACCACAAACAAAAACAAGTATGTGTGTGTGAGAGAGCATCTAAAAATCACACCCACTTTTCATTGGAAGTCCATTTTGCTTCATGTGGGTCTGTGTTTTACTCTTGCGTGTGGAGGTCCCGTGGAGAGCGGATTCGAGATTCTCCCGTGCTCTTCTGGACTCGTGCTCTTCTCGCAGAGTCCTGCGCTTGCCGATATTTGTCCATCATGTTTTTGTGCTTGCGTCTCAGCTTCTCATTACACCAAACACGTTCGCAGTACTGCTCCACCTGTGGCAGGTTTGAAGGACCAATCAGCTGCAAGACGTCCTTGAACCACGTCCTGGCCAGGCCACGATTGACCGAGGCTGTGTTGGCGGCACACGGTGACCATACTTTATATTTGCCGTCACGTGACAGGAGGTCTGAAAGGGTGTCAGCGTGTAAGACGTCCAACCAGAAGCGTGAGAGGGTTTGTGTGAATCCGTGTTCCCGAGATCGACACACATAGATGCCTTCATCCTGACGAAGCACACGGCGGAACAACAAACCATCGTCTGTTTTAATGACACGTTCATCTAGTGTCACCTAAACAGAGGAAATAATTGTTTTTTTAAATATCAAATAATTAAATAAAAAGAATTCTAAAAGCACACTTAAAATGAATACATTTTATTCTGTTAGATAATCAAACCAAACAGGATCTGCCAACAAGTACACCTAACTTTCCTTTTTTTTTTCAATGACTTTACACCAACTGGTCTCAAGATCATTTTTAGTGGATATCTGGAAGTGTCTTAGAGGACTATGGACAATGTACAAGTTTCCCGGTCAGAATGTATCCAGATTGTATACATATATATTGTTTTAAATTGTATATATATATATATATATATATATATATATATATATATATATATATATATATATATATATATATATATATATATATACACACACGGTATATCATTTCTAATATAATGCAGTTTTATTTGAAAATGATATTTGACATTTGTAAATTAATTTTCTACAACAATATTTCAACATGTCTGAATACTTTCTGGTCCTCTCAAAGACAGTATGTGCTGTACTGTATGTATCTTACCTCCTCTAAGTAGTCATCTCTCTGAATGTGCCATGTGACAGTGGCCTGTGGCGATCGAGGGATGCACTCCAGGAAGGTGCTGTTGTTCTCAGTGCCATAAACGACCCGTTCTTCAGTCAGATCTAGATCCTCCACTACAGACGGGAATGCATGGCTGTTAATACAGACACTTTATGCACAACATGGTTCAGTGTAAGGTCACTGCAGGATTTTCCACTGCATGTGTGTTTGTATAAGTGTGCACATACATATATAATCTCTTTTCATCACCAACATCCTCACCTTTGGAACGCAAACACTCAAGTGCTCTTCACTCACACCTCTTTTGTTCTTTCCTCTCATTCTCTCTCTCCTCTGTGATGAGAGATAGAGAATGATCTGTCTGTTCACCTCTCACTCTATAAGTTCCTGTCTTTAACACCGAACAGAGAGTTTGTCCCAGTGGAGTGACATTGCCCTTCAAACCCTATTAATCTTCCTGTTAGACAAGCTCAAAGGTGTTCTGAAGTTTCTAACACAAATGATTAAACAATTTAACTTCAAATCTCTGAGGTAATTGCTCTTTGACATGTAAATGTAATAGAAGTTCTTGGAGGAGGCCACGGGTGTATTGACATTCATGCAGCATGGCTGCACTCAGTTAAGGAGGCTTTCATTTCTGTTCTTCTTTCTTACCGCTGAGGTTTTGGTCCGTGCACTGCAGTGCTGGGTTTGCATGTTTGATGTCCTGTCTTCGGTACCGCCTTTTTGTGTTTGGCAGGTAGCGTGTGCAGGTGTGTCCATCCCAGGCGCAGTACGGATCTCGAGCCAGGCAGCACTCGGCACAAGCTTTACCGTACATACTGCAGCGGTGCAGAGGCACCTGGACAACACCTGTCTGTGAACCCACGAACAGAGTTTGCTGGAACAGAGAAAAAAAAACAGTTTTGGTTGCATTTTTCCAGCATTCATGTGAAGAAAACAGAGATAATTCATCTAAATTCAGTCATTATTTAGTCAAACATATTATTCCAAATACGTATAACACGATAGGAGATTTTTAGGAGAATGTCCTGGCTGCTCTTTTCCATATAATGAGGACCGATGTTGGCAAATTCAAAAAAAAAAAAAAAAAACGGTACTGAGACACTACGTTTGAATATGTCTAAGCACAAATCCATTTTTTAAAATTCCAATCAAAAGCATGAGTTTGGAATGAGTTGATGTTTTTTTATTTTTGGGGTGAACTGACACTTTAACTTCTGTGGCTCTAGGACTGTCAATGAAGTAAGTGAACTGTCAGTTTGGTTGGGCTATAAAGGACCTGCTTCACAATAAACAACTGGTCATTTTGCATGAATGTTTTATTGCTTTGGGGCCAAAAACACACAAAGTAGAGTCCCATTTCTCTACTCACAGTAAAAGCCTCTTTGGGAATTTTGTGGAAAATTAATTTATATTGCTGCTTATGCCTATGCTCACGGTAATTTGCAGAAACAATATAGCGAGCGTGCACGAACTTACCCTTTTCACAGATATGTCCATGGAGGTTATGGGAGTGGGTACCTGCAGAGATAAATATCATGAGAAACAGAACTAAAGGTACTTTTCAAAGTTTGGGTTTAGTATGATTTTTTTAAGAAAGAAATTAATACTTTTATTCAGCAAGGATGCATTAAATTGTGCAAACAAATGCTATTGCAAATAATGTTGTTCATTTAAAATTTTAATTTATCAAACAATCCAGAAAAAATTATGATTTTCACAAAAATATTAAGCAGCACAACCGTTGTCAACATTTATAATAATAGGACATATTTCATTTTTGAGTATCAAATTAGCATTTTTGAATAATGACAATGAAGGCTGCAATGGCTGGTGAACATTCAGCTTTTTCCTAAATCAGATATTCTCACAAACAGACATATAAATTCACACCTCATAACACCCATACACATTTAGTCTCACAGACCTTGAACACCTGCATCTCCTCCAGTGTGATCTCCTCATTTGCAAGAGTGTTTCCATTTGCAAGTACGATAATCTTTAGCACAGTCCCAGTATCTGAAGAGGTCAAAGGCCACAGTTATTCATTCAGGGTTATAAACACACTTGAGTGTTAACTAAACTGATGGCACTCTGTCTTACCAGTGCCGATGAACATGACATCATAGTATCCGTCCTCGGCCTGTGTGCGGTCTACAGTGATGTGTGTGAGCCTGTATGGGGCGCCGGTGTGGAGCAGCAGTGGTTCCCGCTGTGATGGGTAAATCGGGCGCCACATTAGTGGGTGTGTTCGTGCAAATTGCAGAACAGCGTCTGGAAACTCCAGTGTGCTGCGGAAGGCACGACCAGGCTGGGCCGTGATCTTACTGGGGCACACTCCTGGTCGCGGGTAAGGGACGCGTCCTTCGTAAGGTCCCCACTGATAGTCAGGTCCTTCTTTATGAGCAAATGGCCCATTAAATGCCTCCCGGATATCAGCCATACTATAGACACACACTGCATAGCCCTGAAACACATTACTAGAGAGAGAAAATGTTCTGTTAAACTCGCATACCCCTGATTTATGCTCTAAAGGAAAATGTTTGTTCTGTTGAAAACTGACTCATCTATGGGCCATTCAAGATGTAGAAGCGTTTGTTTTCATTGGAACAGATTTGGAGAAATTTTGCATTACATCAGTTGCCTACCAATGGATCTTCTGAGGTGATTGGGTGCCGTCAGAATAACAGTTGAAACAGCTTATAAAAGCATCGCAATAATCTGATGAACAAACAAACTTATTTATATCTTGAATGGCCTGAGGGAGAGTACATTTTCAGCAAATGTAAAATTTTGGGTTAACTATTCTTTTAAAAATTACGAGGCATTGCAAGTTCATTATACATTTCAAACCCAATGGCAATTCGAAGTGTTTTAAAAAATGTCATAAGTACGGAAATGAGTAAAAATATAAATAAATAAATAAAAATATAAAAATTATAAAATACAAAATGTGAATGTAAAAACAAACAAGGTGGCATAAAAATACATAAGAAAATGTTTTTAATCTACAATGATTAAATCAAAAGAAAACAAATTGTTGTTCAACTCAATATATATATACTTAAACTGAATGAAATAGAGTGCAATCAGTATGAGTTGAACAACACAGTGATTTAACAGAGGAAATGCACAGATAAACAGATCTGCTTTCAGCCTGGATTTGAAACAGACCTGATGGTGCTGAATATTGCGTAGATCTCTGGATTGGTTTCATCTTTGGTCCTTAACAGAAACACATCCTCTGCAAGACAAGCACAAACAGTCAAAGATCACACAAGGGTCGTAAGAGATCAAAATGATCTAAAGTGTATATAATATTGTATATAAAAAAGAAGCCGAGGGCGTGTGTGTGTTTATTGTCTCACCCAGCTGGTGAAAGTGTGTTTGGATGCCATGGGGTCCAGGAACAGAACACACCAGTCGGGCTTTAACAAATGTGCTCCACTTATTCACAAGCACCCTCTGCCCACCAGCATCATTCTGAAACCACATAAACAACAAATCATGAGGCGTTGATTTCACTTCTGGACAACAGATCGGCGGAAAGTCAAATCCCAGTATCATTTACCCCCAGACCACACACAATGAACTGGGTAAAAAAAACTATCCTTTCGTATCAATTTGTATATTATCCATCCTAAGTAGTATGAAAGATTAGAATTAGTGCATTCCAAATCATAGTACATTCAGCCTAGTATACCAAAAGTGCCAAAGTACATCCATACATGCTTTTCAGCAAATATTTCCCACAGTTTCTAGTGCAACAGAGTTTTTGACAGTTCCCACAACTCACTTTTTCATTTGAAGTGGTTTATTAAGGGGGTCACACACCCCAAACCTCTGTAATCTGAACCCTGTTTATACATAAACATTCAGTTGTAACTTTTCCCGTGGGAATAAGAACAGTTAAATATCAAAATATCTCAGAGAATCGCCAGTTATGGAGATTATGGCACTGTAATGGAAATACTGTTACGGATTCCCAAAAAGCAATTCAGCTTAGTATACCGTATAGAAGACACATGGGTGGCGTAAAGGATCCTAAATCTGTGTAATCGGTATATGTGGAGATAATCACCCTCTCTGCAGTGTAAGAGAGTGTGTGTGTGTGTGTGTGTGAGATTTGGGAATGTGCTGAAGTGAACAATGAATAGCAGTCAAAGTGACAGTAACGTGCGATTGACCCCGGCTCTTTGAACACTGACCTCTGAATGACAGAGGGAGATTTGTACTGCTCCCATTACTCTACACAGCCTTGTGTGTTAGTAAGTATGTGTGTGTATGGGCAATGGGGTAAGGGGTGAGTGTGTGTGTGATTCAGAGGCATGCAAACCATCCAGCAGCTGTGCACATGTGGTTGAAAAAAGGCAGAAGCAATCCAGTATACTGGCCTGCTTGTGCCTGAATGTATGTATGTGGTTTGTCTCACCACACACAATCGTCCAATGCGTGTGTGTATGGCTCCTTCATCGTCTCGCTCTGCGCTCTCTGTTGCTCTCTCAGTGAAGAAGAAATAAATTTTATCATCATCTCTGTCTGCACTGTCAGGAATGAGGTGGGCCGCAATAAACCTGGGCTCTGTACATGCACAAACACACACATACACACTATTTTAATGCAGATATGATTGTTTAAAGTATGCAAATCAGTTAATTTTGACTAATAATTATACAAAATCAATACTAATTGGATATTTCATCAATGATGAGCACTCATGTCCCATGATTTAAAATACAGAAATTCATTAAAAATATTACAGATTATTTTTTAAAAACGATTGTTGTTAATAAATAAAGATTAATTAACAATTTCAACATTTATTGTTAATTTAGTATCAATATTTTAAATTAAATTAATTAAATTATTTTTTTTAGTTTCATTTTAGTCTACGTTTCAGTTATTATGTTATGTACTTTTGTCATATTACTTTTTTGTAATTTTTATTTTTTATATTTCTAATCTCCATCTAAAAAACATTTGTTTAACATATAATGTTTCTTTAGCTTTAATATATTTTTATTTTAGTTTTACTTGAATCAAAGTACTTGAAAAGTTTATTTAAATGTTTATTTTAGTTAGCTGCAAAGGCATCGTATCCAAGTTCTAAGTTTAATTTCAATTAACAATTAGTTTTTTAGTTTTAGTTAACAATAACAACACAGATTTTCACAACAGTGTTGCTACTAATAAAATGTATTAATGTCAATATCCTTTCCAGCATAAAATGTTAAAACACAAAATATCTATCAATATAAAAATTAAGTAATTTTGTACCATGTAGGGTTTTCTGATCCATCTCTGTTCTCATGGGTGAGCGAGTCCCTAAACCTCTCAAAATCACAGAGTCTCTCCCCAAAAAATCTGCAGTCAGACCGGTGTACAGCTCTCCACCTGAGAGAGAGAGAGAGAGAGAGAGAGAGAGAGAGAGTCATATACACTTGGTCATATAAAATGAGATCATAACATTTTACTGTTATTTTATTAATACTTAAACTTGAAAACTTGACACTTGTGTGCGGTACGTCAGTGTGTGAAAGTGTCTCCAAGGTCACTAACATGCACTCTTAAAATCTGCTCCAAAATATATTACATCTGGCAAAATGTCACATGAGGAGAGCCAAGACTGTGCAGTGTTGTAAAGACACACACACTGGGATATCTGTCCATGCCCCAGAAGAGTGTAATACACCCACAAGACCCCCGCAACACTAAACCTGGACTGAAGAACAGAAGAAATTTCTCCCATCAGAGCAGTCAAACCTCCACCCATCACACACAAGCCAAAACACACACACACACACACACACACACACACACACACGCACGCACACGCACGCACACGCACACACACGCACACACACACACACACACAAATGTGCTCTGACATACTTATGAACACACAACACAAGCAGGCCATGGCATGCTGAAATGTACACACTGTAATGTACCTGTGAAGGTACTTGCGAAGGGTAGTTTGGGGTCATGGGGACATTTCCCCCTCCCGTTCTCCACTGTGGTACGATCCAAACTGAACACATGCTGCCAAAAAGAAGTTTGAAAATTCACATTAATTTCACAACTCAACAATAAACTTGAGCTCACAAATGGAATTTCTCTTGGTTGTGAAGAAATTTATTATTTATTTTTACAATGCTGAGATCTACTATTAATCATGTTCAGTTTGGTCTATTAGAGACCCCGAGGCCCACTTAATATTTCAAAAGATATATTTATTATTGTAGTTCAGTTTAATACTTCCTGACTTTTCCTCACCTTATGAGAAGTGATTATAAACAAAACTAATAGCTTAAAATTGTCACAATACATTAGTTTGAGATCTTACAGACCACGGGTATAAAAAAGTGAAGACTGAAATGCAAACTTTTTTTGACGTACACTACCGTTTAAAGATTTGTGGTCTGTAAGATGCTTTTGAAAGATGCTCACCAAGGCTGCATTTATTTGACCAAAAATGCAGTAAGAACAGTAATATTGTAGAATGTTATTACAGTTTTTATTGTAATAATTTAATACGTAATTAATTCCTGTGATGACTAAGCTAAATTTTCATCAGTCATTGCTTCTGTCTTCGTCATTTTAACATGCTGATAGTGATTTTGTGCTCATGAAACATTTATGATCAATGCTGAAAACTTTTTCAGGAATAGTTGATGCAGCCTATAGGAAGATAAAATCAGCATCTATTTGAGAAATAATGAATTATAAGTCTTTGCTGTCAATTCAGATCAATTCAAAGTATTGATTGCTTACTGACCCCAAACTTCTGATTTGGTATTCTCTACCAGTTTATTGTGATTTGCTCATTGTAGTTTGTGTCAAACTGACCCCAAACAGGAATAACAGTGTTGGGGTTCAACTAACTAAATTTAGCAACACTGCTAACTTTTACTTGCTACAAATATCAGTAGCATGACTTCATAGTACTACAGCTGTTCTCATAATACCGTCGCTCTTTAGGTAACAAACTGCATTTTCCAACATATACCAGAGAAGCTTTACACAACACTACATCATTGTTTTTCTTGTCACAGTCTATAATAGACAGAGCTTTACAGCCAGAAGAGCTGAGGCAATGACTGTGCTCTCATACACAATCCCTTTTCTCTTTGTTATACTGTAATAAACATTCAAAAGATTTAAAAAAATGTGAAATGGTTTGTTCTGGTTTACATTTAACCGATTCAAATAAATGATCCACTGATTTAGTTGTGAATGATTTGCAGATCCTCAGTACCACTGACAAACATATAATCTTGTAAAATGTGTGGTAAGTACTGCCGCTCCATAGTTCAGTACATGCGATAGTGAATCTCGAAAGTGATAAAGAAACTAAAAAGCGATTGTGCATTCAAAAGTGTAGATCACAATGCCAGCACAACATTGTGATGTCTATCAGCCGCCGGCGATGGATGATGGGATTGACTATCAACCCAACCCTATGAGTAAGTGTTATCCTTTTAAATAGTATCATCTGACTTTGAGTTTCTAGGGTGTACTATATCAGAGATCTAAAATGTAATAATAGCAGTGCAGAAGTTTTACTGTCATTGATGTTAGACACTGCATGGGTGTGTCCGGTGATGCCAAAGAGCTTAAACCTCTGGTGCCAGTTCAGTTACACAATGTAGTATTGTCTGTTTTCAGAGATCTCTGGTGCCCTGTGCGACGCAGTTAAAACACCTCAAAGGAAGTAAAGGGCAGCTCTATTCAAAATACACACACACACACACTATTTGTCTATCCTCTGCTCTCAATCCTCTGAATTAATGTGTGTCTGTGTGTTTTTGCTATGTATCTTCTCTCATGATCTTGTCTTGACCCTAAGGGCTGGCCTGTTGGTGGGTGACCTCTGACCTTAAACAATTAGGTCTCTGATATACATAATTAAATGACATCCTCCTGATGTGCATACACAAACACACTAGGTGTGAAGCAGTGGGAGGGAGTGTTTTGTGTGTCGTGTGTTACCTCTCCGCGGTGTCCGACGTTCACATACGCACACACGGGCTGGAAAGCTCCAGTTCCACAGGCCAGTAGGTGAGTGCGGTTAAATGGCTGCAGCAACCGCACAAAGTTTGCACACTCCATCTGTACCAAACACACACAGAAAGAGTTCATGTTAAAAATGTTGGGTGTTTTTGTGGCAAATGACGGTACAATCTTGATGATTACAGCACAATTACTTACACAAACATACAAACACATGTATTTTACACTGGATAACCAGGTTAAACTCATCAAGTTTATAATCACAAGGAAATTTTGGTATATGTGAGTGTGACCAGTATTTCCCTGTAGTGTTTGAATGGAGAGTTATAGTACAAGAATTATCATCATTTTAATGGATCAGAGAAAAAATAGCAAGAGAATGATCCCTACTTGAAATTCACTGAAGGGAAAGAAGCTCTTACGGTTCAATTACTGAAGGGTTCAGAAATAGGAAGACGTCTCACATACACACACACACTATCAACACGTACACACTCTAACTATGACCACCTGTATGCATTGACTGTGTAGGGTCAAAATCAGTGGAGCATAAAATAACGAAAGGTCAAGTGTCATAAAAGATGCAGGCAGATGCTCAAACTGTAACCAGATGTTAAACAGCAGGACTGAGAGAGCCAGAGAGATCCAAAGCAGCAATGTACCAGTCAACAGAATAAAATGGAGCCTGAAAGTTCAAATATTCTGTATATAAATGATAAAATACTATTTATTGTGCAGACTGTCAAACTTTATATTAAGCGGTTTCATTTTCCATTCATTTTCTATGATTTATGGTATTTTTGCAGACATGTAATTAAAAATTTAAGACAAACCCCATTTGTGATAAAGCTATGGGTAACACTTCAGTATAGGGACCAATTCTTACTATTAGTTGCTTGTTAGCATGCCTATTAATTACATATTGGCTTTTTATTAGTACTAATAAAACACATATTCTACACTCATAATTCTACCCAGTACCTAAACTTAACAACTACCTTACTAACTATTAATAAGCAGTAAATTAGGAGTTCACTGAGGCAAAAGAGAATTTTAGTGTTTTGATAATTGCGAGAATTGGACCTAAAGAATTAAGTGTGACCAACTTATTCTATCAACCCTAACCTACTAATTCTCTAATGAGAGTAAGTTTACATGTAGTCTAAAGTGTACTATCAAAATAAAGTGTAACCCTAAAATATCCAATGTAAAGCGCCACCTGTCATTTGTGTGTGTGCTGTCATGTGGCACATAAAACTCAGTAACACTTTGTTTTAAGGTGTCCTTGTTATATAAGTTACATGTACTTACTATTATGATAACAATAAATTATGCATAATTACATGCAAGTAACACCAAATAAAAACCCTAATCCTAACCCTAACCATAAGTGCATGTAGTTAATTAATATTACTCGGTACATAAATGTATAATTACTGTACACTGTAACAAGTCCATCGCTCTGTTTTCTTTGTGGATAATTTTGTGTCGTTTGGTCCACAGCCTTCTCACAGCCTGTTGTTAAACAGATGTGTCGCCTTAGTGGCATGAAAATATTCACGTAATCGTGCTGCTCGTATGAGGATGTTTGCAAGGTACCAGCTGAAGTGCAGCAAGGACTTTGCAGTTTTTAGTTTTTATGCGTTTTGCACCTCTACCGTAGACCAAAGCGACCCTTTCCCTGCCATGTTGGTTTTGGAGCATCGCAAAACCATGTGGCAACGCGTCCTTTTTCGTGCTCCAGCATGGTTAGCGCTCACACTGTATGCGAACCAAGCCCGAGTCCAACTGAACCGTGCCCTGGCCCACCTCTTCCAAGCGGGCCAGGGCCGGCTAATCGAGCCGCGCCCGGGCACGGATCGGAGCACTCACACTAGTCAAATGAACCGCGCTTTGGTGGTCAAACGCACTCGGGCACGGTTCAAACTGGCTAGTGTGAGTACACCCTAAAACACTGCTGTGAAATCGCACTCACCTGTCACATCAAACAATACTGCCGGGACAGTCACCAGAGCGGGACACCATGGCGACACCTCACATTTCCACTTTATGAGTGAAACATGCTAAACACTAACAGATGCAGAGTTTATCTCCAAACAAGTGTGTGTGGTAGACAATTAGGGGCAGAGGACAGGAAAGATTTAACTTGGAACACTATTAACATATTCATGGTGCTGAAAGAAAAAAGGGAGAGGCTGAACCAAAAGAAAAAGAATAAGAAACAGAAATGTAAAAAAAAAAAGCAAAGGGGATTTCGAAAAATGAAAGAATAACTTTGTTCTGTGCATTGGGACGGCCTTCTACGGTCGTTAGGTTTAAGAGACTCATGAGTCACACACAAACTTGGTTGGAAGCAAGACAACAATAAGTGAGTGGATCAAATCTCATTTATGGGCGTTTGGCTTCTTCTCTCCAGCCTTCACGCCAACTGCAGCACACTCAGAGTATAGCTGGAGATGGACAGATGTTTTCGTTTGAAACTCCAGATTGAACCACATGAAATAAGGTAGAGAATCACACTAACCAAACATTCCAAAACAAACTACATTTGATGATTTATGCTGTCACCAGCTGGATCTGGGATATCATGAAAGAACCTGACATATAAAGTATGCCAGCCCCCAACCAAAAAAAAAAAAAAAAAATTGGGAAGCTGTGACAAAAGCTGATCCAACTTTTGAGTTAGTTGATGCTTTTAGAGAATTCAGAACCAGTTTTTCACTCACCTCGGGATCTTTCCCTTTGAGAATACAGTCCTCACGATTCTCAGGCAATGAAGGCCAGTGGATCTGGAGATAAAGAAGAAGAGCAGATGACATGTAACATCTCATAAATTAAACACACACTAAGCACAGCTCTGTCCATCTCACACCCAGACTTATTTACTTGCTAAGACTAAATAAACCACGAGATCCAAACAATACCAAATCTATTTCCAATGATCTTTTCCAATGGACAAACCATGTCCTGCCCTTCTTCTTTTTTTCTTCTTCTTCAGAAAGCCATTTCACTTGGATATTCATCACAATTTCTGTGCTAATAAAGTGACACCAAATGAAATTGCAAAAATAATGGCTGTCTCCTGAACAAGCCCCCGTCTGCCACTGGTCAGACAAACAGATTGGTCTCACCCCATTGGTTGAGCTGATTTTACTGTGTCTGTGCACTCAGTTAAACAGTGTGATGTTTTGAAAGCACCACAGTGCCAGAGTTTACGCTCTTCAGGGAAATCGAGCCACAAATGGCATACAAATTGTCTCTGCTCATTATGTGAGTAAAGTGAGTGTGTGTCTCCAAGGGTGGGCATGCGACAAAAATGCTTTTTTTTTCATGAATGTCAACAATAAAGATAGATTTATGAAAACAATAACTCTGAGAGTGTGAAAATCACAAAAACCTATCCTGATGTTATGAACGATTGAGAAATAAACATAAACCCATCTGCTAGGTCCTCTATCCAGATATATATACAGTGATTGCACATCCTGGCACATTCATTTCTCATGCGTCACAGAACAGTCTGGCACACAAGCGCTGTCACGTTCAGACCACACAAGGACTTTTGGGTTTGTTTATACAGATCTGCAAGCATTATTTCACAAGTTATAGTCCTCTTCAGCAAAAAAAAAAATGAATTTAACACAACTATAATTATCAGTTTGTGTTATTAGATACATCATTTACACATTAAGATCATATTTTCAACAAAACATTTGGTTAAATTCCCAGGGAAATGTGGTACACTGTGAATGCAGTTTAAATCCTTGTGGATCTGCCACATGTGTAAACTTGTTGACCAATCGACCTCTTTCCATCACATGACATTTACAAGCCTTCTACCTCTTGTAAAACGCCAGATTTCATTGAATTGATTGATTGTTTGAATCTGTTCCAGCCTTCATATGATGAAATCATTAGTGAGTCATTTGTTTTTATTTACCCTTTCAAGCTCTTACACATTTCGACATTGTCTAAATCCGGAACCTGTAATCAACTACGTTACCAAGCATCCTTCCTTTGAATGAAAGCATTTCCTCCTTAATTAGTCATCACCTTTATTCTTCAGGACACTTGGACTAAAAATAGTCCAAATGTGGCTGTCGTTGAGTTGTAGCGACCTAAAAGGTAATGATAAAACACTTCAGAATACTATAAAACCATGGTGTGAAGGAAAGGGCCCTGGCTCACTGGTTCAGCTTTTTAATTTGCTCTGGATGGAACATGTTTAAGATTAACCAACCTCTATTAACCATGGGAGAAACGCTGCATGGTTAATCCAGGTGCTGATAGTTCTCTGAAATGAATGAGTGAATGATTCCACAAACTGAACTGAGATCAGTTGAGATGAAGACGGCAGGTCATGGAGATTAGCAGTAAATGCATGCCCAAGAGGGAAAAGGAAGTCAGATCAGGGCTGAGTAATTTTTCCCACTTAAAGAACAACATCATGAATCACTGCTTGATTTCTGTGGTACATTCCCCTTCGGCTGGGAAGCTTTACTGATAGCATCTGCAAAACAATCTTACACACGTAAATTTACTCATCTTAACATCCTCATTTTGTTTTCTGGCTAAAAAAGGATGAAAAACATTTTCTGTGCCTTGTTAATGTAGCTTTTTGTAATTAATTCTCAGTATAGAAGGTAGTATTCATGAAAACACTGTGGCCAGTGGTAGAACGGTGGCCTTGCAGAATGCATAAGGGTCTAACAAGGCAGAAAATGTCTGTCCTTGAGCCAAAGGTCAAAGGGTCATAACCTCAGATGTGGCAGCCCCCCTCCCCCCCATGTGTCTATCACCATGCCAATGCACTTCCTCTTCCTGTTCATATCCTTAAACAAGGCCACACACAATAATAAGTTCTTTGGAGACTACATACGAAAACAAGCTCACTTGTTAAGGCTTCAGTGACTTGAGTCATAACATATTCAACATGAACAGAGGCTTTAATTAAGCTCAAACACACACATACAGTATACAAAGTTAACTGCACAGGGAAAAACTGACAAACCCTGGAGACAAGTAGTACTAAAGCATTTCTGCTTTTACAGTCCATTTAGTTCAGTGCCTATTTACACATTGTGGCTCCTCTCATAACTCACAACTTTATTTTAGAAACTACACCACAGAAGTGCGACAATAATATGAAAAAGGGCAGCAAATTCTGAACTTGTAAAATCAAGCAAGACCATTTATGTGTTTATATGTCTAGGTGTGGTCTAAACAAGTCTTGGTCACAAGTGTGGTCAGTTTATATGAATTTCATGTTCGTTTGTGGACAGCTGTTTTTGTGTAATTTTTAGTAAACATTTTTATGGATGAGAAAAGAGGTAAAAAACAACAGAACGAAAGTCTGTTATATGTGTATCACATTAAGATTATTGTATCCAATTTGGATTAAAGTCTCATTAGTCCATTATTTTATATTTATGAGAAAGTAAACATTTTTAATAACATGTTTGGCCTGCCGTCTGTGACAGAAGACCTGAGCTCTAAAAGTTCTAAAGTGTTTTTAATAAACGTTTGATAATATGTACATTACTCTAAATACTATATTGGTATACAGACATTTCACGTGAAGTTTTTTTTTTTAAATACATATTATTTAAAATATTTTTTATGCATAAATACATGCATAAACAAACAAACAAATTAAATGAACAAATGAATGAATTTGGGATGGTGGTGAGATACCAACAGAATTTCCAAGCCAATGCTAAATGGATATCTATTGACTAGTGGAATGCATCTGGCTGTTTTAAAGACACATTGACAAGTCAAAACAATTCAGCTTTTAAAAATGTATCTTAAGACCCGTGTATTTTTTCCATTCTGTTGCCTTCATCTTGTTTTTTAAACATAATGCATCATATGTGAACAGGCCATTACATGCCCCTTTGCTAATCATGTGTAAAATGTTTCAGCACATGTAAGTGTCTGCTGATTTTATCTGTGTCTGAAGATAACAGTCTCCAGTAGAGCAGACTGAATAACATGACACCTCTCACTAACAGACCCTCATTCACCTACATAATCACTAGCACTTTTTCTGGGCTCTCACACCTGTGCAGCTTATTACCTTAACATTATCACAATGATAGCATGAGTTACCTCTTTAGCATCATGTGTATGATCCAGTCTCAGCGAATAGAGAACATCCTTCCCTCCCAGGAAAAGCCTGTCGTGATATTCATCCAAAAACACAGCCGACAAGTGCAGATCTCCATTGAAACCACTGAAAATAGAGGTACGGTTTGTGGCCAACAGATCTATGGGAAAGGGAGAAAGAGAAAGTGATATGAATTATGAATGACACAATGAACACCACATTTCAACTGAAAAATGACAATAAATCTGTCTCTACTAGTCAAAGCAGATTTATGAGGAGAAAATGCAGAAAAGAGGACACTCATCTTAAATCCAGAACAGCTCGAGAAGCGTGTGGAATGTGACAGATGGGAGATCTCTGAGAACTAAACCACTCTTTATCTGTTTTTCTTGTTTTCAATTATCTTTAATCGTGCCGTATTGGCGTGACTATTTGTTCAGTGCTGCAAGTCTAAATATTACGGATTGCAAGTTTACATCAGTTCTTTTTCCAACAGAGAGATTTTTAACCAAACTTGGCAAGACTTTGCTTTCTGTTGAAACTGATAAAATCTAAGAATCTTAAATACGTAGTAATAACTAGCTGATACATTTCAGAGTAATTTGAATCAGCTATGTGTAATTTGTCCACAGTGAAAGCATCGCATTGCATGAAAAACAATGTTGTATCACCAAAAAGGCAGTCAGAACATATCTGATGTTTAATATTCAGTTAAGGATTTTAAACCAATGAGGTTTCAGTCATTTGTCAGGGCTATTCTGTGCAACACAACAAAAATATAAATCAAGTGACCAATAAAATTTGCTGTTATTGATCTTGGGACAAAAAACTGAGACTTACATGGAAGAGTTCTGTTGTACCTGATCAGGTAAATATGCAGTTTGAGTTTAAATTGGTTACATGAATTTGCCATATAAAAGTAATTTCTGTATGAACTTATTGACAGTTAATGACAATTGACCTTACTGCCTGTGCAATTTTGCCATTGTGGCTGCATCTTAAGGGTATGATGGCATATAACAACAATAAAGAGTGGAAGAATAGTGGAAATTATACTTTGATATTTGGCTCTAAAAGGGGGTCAAGTTCTTGTATTAGATTTTTCTTTTTCAGTGTGGGAGCATGTGTTTTTTTGAAAAATATGTACATAACCCTCTTAGAACCAAATTTGTAAAAACAAAACCAAACAAATATAAACTATATCTAAATGAAGACAAAACATTCTAGTTTTCCAGATGGGAATGCCACCAAATACCCTATTTTTGGTCATATTTTACCCACTTTAAACTATAGATAAGTACTGCGCACACACCCCCACAAACACATTCTCTGGTTATCTTTCTCTAGTATCCTGAAGTTCAGCTCCACTCCCTCCACATTCCCCTCATATAATGTGTAGTTGGACAGAAAAGAGGAGTGGAGAAAGAGCAGCTGAAGGAGGAATGAGGCCTCGTTGAGAGGGTGGCACGCGTCTAAAGCCGCTAATGGGGCGCCGATGAAAAGAGCACAAACAGGAGCCAAACAGCCAAGCCAAATGTTAAACCACAATAATAAAAACACACACATGCAACAACAACATTCACAATCCACTCCTTTATATAAATCAATTAAAACCCTCTCTCAGCCATTTAAGGAGTTTACCAAAAGACTTTTGGATTTTAACAATCATTGGCAATATATTCTGGGGTTTGACATTGTGTGAGTTTTTTTTTTATTTATTTTTTTTATTAACCTCAAATAAACTCACAAGCTGAACAGAAGAGAAAGAATTACGTTCTTTCTTTATTAGAGTGATCTTGCATGCAAGTTTCACGATGATATACTGTATATATAGAAAAAACTTTTAAGGTTTCTGTTTCCAGAAAACAGTGAAATACTGACAAAGACAAAACAGCACACATATAGAGTCGCAGATCACTGCTATTTGTCATTAAATGAATGCGTTTCATCCAGCAGCTACATATCTGTAATTGCAAAGACCCCATGAGGTTACCTGCGGTTTAGTGCTTTGCTCAAGAGAACAATGGTGGCAGATGATCTCAATAAGTAATGAATCAATCCTGTGTCCTCCATAAAAACACACATATGAAGACAATTACCGCTAAATAAAACAGAGACATATACAGTACATCTGAAGAAATTTAGAGTTACAACATCACATTCTTTTACCTTTTGTGCTTATAATATGTTGTAAAAGAGATGGGAATCATACGGAATGATTTGAGATTTGATTCCCAGTAATCGTTTTTGATCATTCACCATTTTATCAAAAGTTATGGAAAAAAAAATTGTACGCTTACCATTGGGAAAGTAATTTAAAATAAATAAATACAAATATTCATTTAAAATATGAACTGAAAACTATTCTTGAGCAACACAGCCTTTTTTTATATAGAAAACACTACATCCAAACTCATAATGTGTATCTTTAATTGCATGTTGTCACATGAACAACCAATCTAAATTACTGATTCTCTAAGCCAGCTCATCTGTTCAGGACTCGTTTGATCTATGCTTTAAGATTGTCATTTACAAAGCCTTTCATAAGGGAAACTGTTACTGTTCATACTGTATGTGTCACGATCGGTGATACAGGAAACACGGAGAGAGAACCAATTGCAGGTATGATATTTATTCAGGGGTAATCCAAAAGGGGTAAACAGTCCAGGCAGGGTCAAAACCAGAATCTCCAATCATCATGAACAGACAAAACACAAGGCAGGATCAAGACTATGGATTAGCATAACACATACGACATTAGACAAGGACTCCGTGACACATACTCAGACAGACTGGGTATAAATACACAGAAGGTAATGAGGGAACAGGAGACAGGTGGGGAATAATCAGTTAACCCAAACAAGGAGGAAGGTGACCAAATAAGGAAACAGACAGTTCATAAGGTGACAGACACCGTGGGAAAGGAGGACACCTATTGGAAACCCAGGGAACACAACCCAGACACTGTGACAGTATGTTCTTGATTCTCTAATAAGAATCGACTCATCAAACCATTCGCTCTGTAGTTGTCTGGTCAATGGAAATGCTGTCAGAGTATCTTAGTATAGCGTTCTATGTGAAATGTATTACAGAAGAGGATATGCAAGGAATCTTACTGGATTTTATGCACTGCAAATGCCACCTGCTCCTAGGTGAACCTCTCACATGCATACACACACTTATTGAGTAGTGTAAATTACACAGCTAGTCTGGAATCTTTCATGTAGCTGTGTAAATAATCTGCTCTCTTAAAATAACACTTCACGATCACCAATTTAATGACATTAAACGTGACAAAATGACATCCTGAAACTAAACAGATGTTTGAGTTGGCAAGCACTCCCTCTATAACACACACACACACACACACAGCATATCGCGGTCACCCTCCAGTGTGACAGTAAGAGGCTGTAAGTGTGCCAGTAAATGTGTAACACTTCGGAAAAGTAAAAAAATTTTAGCATTGGTGTCAGGATAAATGACGTACAGTAGTTACAAACAAGTGCTCAGGGTTTGTCTGGTTTGCACAGGCCAGTTATAAGATACCATATCTCCACCATCTGCTGACAAATCATCTTTCAATAAGACAAATGGGAATGAAAATGGATTCTTTCTCCAGGTATTATAGGTATCAGTGGTTATACTGTACAATACACAGACACACCTGATAAAGATACAGTTATGTCCATCTGATGCATGTTTTCTACAAATCTTTATCTGTTGTGTGTGAGAAAGTCTAAATAAATGCAAACCAGAGTTTACAGGGTGTGTTGAACTGCAGTGACATTATGTTGTAGATCCAGCACAGAAAATTTATACCCTTACTCTCTTCTTTCTAAACTCTTTTTCTTACATCAGTAGGCTTTCTACACAGTGGCAACCCACCAGCTTTCTAAACAACCATTAATAACACACACATGCTTGTTGGCATCTGGCCTACCTTTCAGATTTTCGCTTACTGGTAATGAAGTGAATGCAAGTGGAAGAAGAGAGAGGTCTTGCTTTAGAACCGACTGGGCTGCTTGCCTAAAGATTATTCTCATTTTTTGTGTAAAGGGTCGTGTGTCTGTATGTGATTAAGAGATGGAGGAAAAGAGAGATAAAAAGATATAAAGTGAGAAATGAAGTATGAATATGTACTATATGTATACATAACCCTCAGGAGAAAACATGTCCACATAGGAAGTTAATCATGTTCTGCGCTCTGGTGTAGACAGATACATTAATATATAACTTGTATGTGCTTTATCATGCATGTGTGTGTGTGTGAGAGAGAGAGAGATTTCAGTATCAGGTTGATCTTTTGAGGGCTTCAGGCTGATTCTGTCATCAATCGCGTGGTGGAACTAATTGATTACTGGCTGGTGCAGCGAGCAGCAGGGGAGAACGTTCACAGAGTTGAACATCGACAGGAAGATCTCATGGTGTCTTCCCCAGGCAGTGTGAACACACAACGTTAAGAACTGCACACACACACACACATACACGCACTGCCAGAAACTGCCCTTCTCAGATAACAAATTTAATTAGACTAGGTCAACATTTCACAGCAGGTTATGACTTAAACAATCCAAGACATCTAAAATTCACGGAATACCTTCAGTAACATACACAAAACACTCTTAGAACACTCTGTTTTACAATATATACACTGCTGATCAAAAGTTTAGGGTTTGATTTATATATATGTGTGTGTGTGTGTGTGTGTGTGTGTGTGTGTGTGTGTGTGTGTGTGTGTGTGTGTGTGTGTGTGTGTGTGTTTTTAAGACATCTCTTATATTCACCAAGGCTGGATTTATTTGGTGTAAAATACAGTCAAAACAATAATATTGTGAAATTATAATACTATTTAGAAATAACTTTTCTATTTGAATACAGTTTGTTAATTTAATTTATTCCAATGAATACAAAGCTGGATGTTCAGCAGCAATTATATGCTGATTTGGTGCTCAAGGAACATTTCTCATCATCAATGTTGAAAACATTTGTCCTACTTAATATTTTTATTAATTATTATTATTTATTTTTTCCAAGAACGTGAATAGAAAGATATTAACTATGTAAGTTTGGACACAACTGACTGAATTCATCTAAATGATTACGCATATGCTCGTTATTTTATTTCTATATTTTGTTGACATTATCTATTTTTTTATTGAAAATATAAGTATTATTTTAAAATATATTTATATTGTTTAAAATAGGGTTTTTAGCATATAGTGATTAGAGAAAAAACTAAAAGTACCCATAATTCTCTCACTCTGTATCTGCCTGTCTATCTTCATTTATCACACACACTCACGTTACTTCAGGACAAATCCGGCTACACCAGCACTTACTGGTAAACTCATATAAGCCCCACTCCCCCTCAAACCCACTTTTTGTAGCTTATTTTCTCAGCGTTCCTTTTGTCAGTCTCATTCTTTCAGTCCCTCTGTCTTCTCCTGCTCCCTGGCCTCTCCTGATCCCCTCTCTCTCCAAAGCAAGAATCAGAACGTGATGGTTTAGATAAACCCCTCTGGACAACGAAATGAGAGTCAGTGCCTTTCCCTCTGTACACACACACACACAATGAGACTCCAGCAGCTAGACAAAATGCCTTGTTATGGCTCCACAGACTCGTTTACACATTTAGCAAGAAAGAAAGAGAAAATATTCTTTCTCATACCAATAATCTACATGGCAGTGGGTGAAATTCATTCTGTCCACACCATTCCTCTTTTTTATTTACCTCCATTCATTCTTTGCTTTCTCTGACACCTCTCTTCTTTCTCCTTTATTACACTGATCCCTTTTAGCAGCCATGTCTCCATATGTTAGTGTGTGTGTATAGAGGGCAGCTGTATTTGTGCAGTGTGCTTGAGACCATTACAGCTGCAATTAAGTGTGTGCATGTGTGCATGTGTTCATGTGTGCATGTGTTCCTGTGACGGCTCCCAGGACAGTCATCAGCTCAGGGGTTAAAAAATCAAATCATAGTTTAAGTGACCAGCAGCTGTTGCGGTCGTTATCAGTGCGTGTGATCACGTCCAGGGCTTGTGTCCTAATTGCAGCAAACTGCAAACTCCCCTCAACCCAGTAGGAAACCACCACAATGCTGCATTGTTCTGCTACGTTACACTGAAAAATCTCGACTGACGCTACAAGGATGTAGGGAATGTGTGTTTTCATTAAAATTCCACCTGCATCCATTTTGCACACACACTCTGTTTATATACATTCACATGCACTTTAAACGTCTGATTAAAAATCACATTTAGGTGAATACAATTGGCCTCAGCATTGAGACTTTACTCCCAAAAAATGTGCATTTAATGTTTCAAATATTCAATTACACTATGTGAAAATTGTAGAATGATCTGTGAAGGTTAATGTAATATATGTGTATACCTCCAAAGGTCTATCCTTGAACATGGATTAAAGGTGATAAAAAATATTAATATTACACTCCTGAAATTACCATATGTCACAATTATAGATATATAAAGAACCATGGAACATTATTTTTACACAAATGGATAGAATAGTGGGGGGGGGGGGATTATTTAGATTTTTGAAAATGTTCTTTACACTAAGAAAAAAAAAATAGGTCTCTCACGAACTGTTCTTTGGGGAACCAGAACTTTTTTTCTAAGGCATCACTGTCAAAACCCCTTTTGGACAGATTTGACTGAATTAGGTCCTGATATATCTGTAAACTGGGAAAAAGTTATGCAGATATTTAGTTTGAAGCACTTTCTGCCTGTCAATGTTTTTGCACATTCACAGAGCAGCCCATATATGGAATGCAGGAAGCTGAGAGCATCTGAGAAGCGGATCGTTCAAGATCAATGCCATATTCAGCTTCATAAGCAGCTGTTATAAGCAGTTGCTAGTTTGTGGTGGAAGAATTATATTTTGCTTCATGCCACTGCTCTGCTGTGTCATCTCTGATTACAATATTCTCAATGGCACAACTGTATGTTTGTAGGGAGGGATTTTGGTAAGAGAGAGCATGTCTAATTCAGTGGCTAGTCTGGCAGTTCCAGTTCTAACATCACCTTTAAATTTTAGAGCAATTCTTCTCTAGAACTGCGATCTCATGGGAGAGTTTCACAACATCCATCTTAGAGACATGGCTTGCTCTCTCAAACAAACGGTTCCAGGGAGCTGGGAATATTTAGGGAGTGAGAGAATGTGAACGAAACACAAGAATCATCAAACATTCTTTTAGTGACAGATTCTTTACCCAGACCTCACAAACCATGCACAAACATCTGGGCAACGCTACAAAAATAAACTCATTAATTCATTCATGTAAACTAAAACAAACACAGATCTGCCCACCTCTGCGTCTCTGTGTATGTTCAACCATAAAACAGAAAAGTGTGCCAGTGTGTATATGAATGCATGCAGGTGTGAAAGTGCATTAGGGAAGAAAACCTGTGTGTCTACACTCCTAAATCAGCACAAACATTTCACAGAGCAGAGGTCAGAACTGACCCACCAAAAGACCCCACAAGATCCACAAACACACTTACTGCCCAGCTGCTGGCATATACAGGCCATCCCTCATTTCCCATTCAAAACATAACATGCTCCCTCCAGACCAATCCATACAGCTCTGACAGCTTGATGAGTGTGTGTTTTCAGTAGGCAGAATGGCCAACATGCATTCTGAGACCCAGCAGTTTAGATCTAAATATACAGTCTTGTTCAAAATAATAGCAGTACAATGTGACTAACCAGAATAATCAAGGTTTTTCGTATATTTTTTTATTGCTACGTGGCAAACAAGTTACCAGTAGGTTCAGTAGATTCTCAGAAAACAAATGAGACCCAGCATTCATGATATGCACGCTCTTAAGGCTGTGCAATTGGGCAATTAGTTGAATTAGTTGAAAGGGGTGTGTTCAAAAAAATAGCAGTGTGGCATTCAATCACTGAGGTCATCAATTTTGTGAAGAAACAGGTGTGAATCAGGTGGCCCCTATTTAAGGATGAAGCCAACACTTGTTGAACATGCATTTGAAAGCTGAGGAAAATGGGTCGTTCAAGACATTGTTCAGAAGAACAGCGTACTTTGATTAAAAAGTTGATTAGAGAGGGGAAAACCTATAAAGAGGTGCAAAAAATGATAGGCTGTTCAGCTAAAATGATCTCCAATGCCTTAAAATGGAGAGCAAAACCAGAGAGACGTGGAAGAAAACGGAAGACAACCATCAAAATGGATAGAAGAATAACCAGAATGGCAAAGGCTCAGCCAATGATCACCTCCAGGATGATCAAAGACAGTCTGGAGTTACCTGTAAGTACTGTGACAGTTAGAAGACGTCTGTGTGAAGCTAATCTATTTTCAAGAATCCCCCGCAAAGTCCCTCTGTTAAAAAAAAGGCATGTGCAGAAGAGGTTACAATTTGCCAAAGAACACATCAACTGGCCTAAAGAGAAATGGAGGAACATTTTGTGGACTGATGAGAGTAAAATTGTTCTTTTTGGGTCCAAGGGCCACAGGCAGTTTGTGAGACGACCCCCAAACTCTGAATTCAAGCCACAGTACACAGTGAAGACAGTGAAGCATGGAGGTGCAAGCATCATGATATGGGCATGTTTCTCCTACTATGGTGTTGGGCCTATTTATCGCATACCAGGGATCATGGATCAGTTTGCATATGTTAAAATACTTGAAGAGGTCATGTTGCCCTATGCTGAAGAGGACATGCCCTTGAAATGGTTGTTTCAACAAGACAATGACCCAAAACACACTAGTAAACGGGCAAAGTCTTGGTTCCAAACCAACAAAATTAATGTTATGGAGTGGCCAGCCCAATCTCCAGACCTTAATCCAATTGAGAACTTGTGGGGTGATATCAAAAATGCTGTTTCTGAAGCAAAACCAAGAAATGTGAATGAATTGTGGAATGCTGTTAAAGAATCATGGAGTGGAATAACAGCTGAGAGGTGCCACAAGTTGGTTGTCTCCATGCCACACAGATGTCAAGCAGTTTTAAAAAACTGTGGTCATACAACTAAATATTAGTTTAGTGATTCACAGGATTGCTAAATCCCAGAAAAAAAAATGTTTGTACAAAATAGTTTTGAGTTTGTACAGTCAAAGGTAGACACTGCTATTTTTTTGAACACACCCCTTTCAACTAATTGCCCAATTGCACAGCCTTAAGAGCGTGCATATCATGAATGCTGGGTCTTGTTTGTTTTCTGACAATCTACTGAACCTACTGGTAACTTGTTTGCCACGTAGCAATAAAAAATATACTAAAAACCTTGATTATTCTGGTTAGTCACATTGTACTGCTATTATTTTGAACAAGACTGTATGTAGTACAACTGAATGGGTCTCGCTTATCATTATCAAGGTTAAAAGCACGTCCATGGAGAAGAACACAGGCCGATTACATGCAATCAGAGCTCCATGCAGGGACTGGGCAAACATTAGATGACCGCATTAAACTCTGCACAGATGCACTCCAGTCACGCACTCGGACCTCTCGAGGGAAACCGGACACCCAACTATTAGCTCAGCTTATAATTATTAATGAAAAGAGCTTATCAGAGTCACTGATAAACAATTAATACAAACTACTGCTTCACATTCCTGTAGCCACCTTAAGCCTTGTTCTTTGAACCCTGCAAATAAATTAGGGTTACACAAAGTTTATCTTAAAGGGATAATTCACCCAAAAATGAAAATTATGTCATGATATACCCACCCTCAATGTGCTCTATGCCTTGTAACACTTTCTCTCTTATGCTGAAAATAATTGACTTCCATATTAATTTCTTTCCATACTAGGATGCCAATGGGGACCAGAATAAAATGTATTTATAATTTGCTCACCATCTTGTTGTTACAAACCCATATGACATTCTTTGTTCCATGCACACCAAAAAACTTGTTTGACAGAACTGAATTTTACAAGGATTGTTAAACAAAAGCTACATATATATATATATATATATCCACACACACACACACACACAGAGTATATATATATATATATATATATATATATATATATATATATATATATATACAGTATTGTTCAAAATAATAGCAGTACAATGTGACTAACCAGAATAATCAATCAAGGTTTTTCGTATATTTTTTTATTGCTACGTGGCAAACAAGTTACCAGTAGGTTCAGTAGATTCTCAGAAAACAAATGAGACCCAGCATTCATGATATGCACGCTCTTAAGGCTGTGCAATTGGACAATTAGTTGAATTAGTTGAAAGGGGTGTGTTCAAAAAAATAGCAGCGTGGCATTCAATCACTGAGGTCATCAATTTTGTGAAGAAACAGGTGTGAATCAGGTGGCCCCTATTTAAGGATGAAGCCAACACTTGTTGAACATGCATTTGAAAGCTGAGGAAAATGGGTCGTTCAAGACATTGTTCAGAAGAACAGCGTACTTTGATTAAAAAGTTGATTAGAGAGGGGAAAACCTATAAAGAGGTGCAAAAAATGATAGGCTGTTCAGCTAAAATGATCTCCAATGCCTTAAAATGGAGAGCAAAACCAGAGAGACGTGGAAGAAAAAGGAAGACAACCATCAAAATGGATAGAAGAATAACCAGAATGGCAAAGGCTCAGCCAATGATCACCTCCAGGATGATCAAAGACAGTCTGGAGTTACCTGTAAGTACTGTGACAGTTAGAAGACGTCTGGTGAAGCTAATCTATTTTCAAGAATCCCCCGCAAAGTCCCTCTGTTAAAAAAAAGGCATGTGCAGAAGAGGTTACAATTTGCCAAAGAACACATCAACTGGCCTAAAGAGAAATGGAGGAACATTTTGTGGACTGATGAGAGTAAAATTGTTCTTTTTGGGTCCAAGGGCCACAGGCAGTTTGTGAGACGACCCCCAAACTCTGAATTCAAGCCACAGTACACAGTGAAGACAGTGAAGCATGGAGGTGCAAGCATCATGATATGGGCATGTTTCTCCTACTATGGTGTTGGGCCTATTTATCGCATACCAGGGATCATGGATCAGTTTGCATATGTTAAAATACTTGAAGAGGTCATGTTGCCCTATGCTGAAGAGGACATGCCCTTGAAATGGTTGTTTCAACAAGACAATGACCCAAAACACACTAGTAAACGGGCAAAGTCTTGGTTCCAAACCAACAAAATTAATGTTATGGAGTGGCCAGCCCAATCTCCAGACCTTAATCCAATTGAGAACTTGTGGGGTGATATCAAAAATGCTGTTTCTGAAGCAAAACCAAGAAATGTGAATGAATTGTGGAATGTTGTTAAAGAATCATGGAGTGGAATAACAGCTGAGAGGTGCCACAAGTTGGTTGACTCCATGCCACACAGATGTCAAGCAGTTTTAAAAAACTGTGGTCATACAACTAAATATTAGTTTAGTGATTCACAGGATTGCTAAATCCCAGAAAAAAAAAATGTTTGTACAAAATAGTTTTGAGTTTGTACAGTCAAAGGTAGACACTGCTATTTTTTTGAACACACCCCTTTCAACTAATTGCCCAATTGCACAGCCTTAAGAGCGTGCATATCATGAATGCTGGGTCTTGTTTGTTTTCTGAGAATCTACTGAACCTACTGGTAACTTGTTTGCCACGTAGCAATAAAAAATATACTAAAAACCTTGATTATTCTGGTTAGTCACATTGTACTGCTATTATTTTGAACAATACTGTACTTTCTTTAACATATGTGGTTAATAAAGCTTGATTCGAAAAACACTGTTGCATCCTTCCTTATGTAATATAAAGAAGTAAAATTTATATAATGTAATTTATGTTGTTAATAAAGTTTAATTCGAAAACCCTGTTGCAACCTTATGTAATATAAATAAGTAAAACTTCACCCATCTTTATGGATCGATATCATCACTCACCATTTACTTTCATTGAATCTTTTTTACATCAAATCATCATTAATCTTTTTTTTTTTACATCAAATTCTAAAGTTGCTATAACACCAGCAAATTGTACAGCGAAAACCGTGACCTGTCTTTTGTCAGTATTGTCGCGATGTATGAAGCTACAGCAACACACAAGCCACTTTCAAACCAAGCAGCTTTCTGTTGGTCTTCACAGTGAATCCATGTGACCGAAATCTGTGTCTTCCTCACAAATTCGAAAACGGATTCTACTGAAAAGACGTCTCACCTATACTACTTTACTACACATACAAAAATTAGCTGAACAACGGTAAATGATACCGCAGCTTAACATTTCAAATAATGCGGGTGTGGAACGACATGAGGATGACTTTATGACAGAAGTTTAATTTTTGGATGAACTAGGTAGGCTAATTCCTTTAATAATATCAAAGTAGCAGCGTGTAATAACAGAGATAAAACATCTCACACTCCCTTAGGCCATTGCAACATTCTCGTTGCACTCCATAAATCCGGTAATAAGATAATACGCATAGTGCCATAAAAAGCGCTCGAGAGTCTGACCGCGAGGAGGTGAGCGCGCGCCAGGAGAGCTCGAGGCATGAGGATTCCGGAGTTCTGGATAACAGCTGAAACAGTAGTCTGTAGTCCTGACATAGCCTTTTCCCACAGCTTAAAAAAGACCAGCCACAACATCTCCAGAGAAAAACACTGCCACGCAAAGACGGAAACGGCACTGTAACCGTGTTGAACAGGGCGCTTAGATCTGAATCTGATAAGGTCACCGAGGGACTGAGCTGAGGGCACAAAGCTTTAAAAAGACTTGGTTTGTAAAGCAGGATGTGTGGAAAGCAATATAAATGCGAAAAGCGACAAAGGCATACGGTTCTCTAGAAACATTATTCTATTTATTTCAATTAATTAAAATTTTCAATTAATTAATTTATTTATTTCAATTAATAAAAAGACGAAATAGAAAATCGAGTTCACATAGGCTACACATTTTTTTACAAGAAAATAAAGACATTTTGACAAAAAAATAATTGGCAAATAAAAAATTTAGTTGATAGTTGACATTTTACAGTGCAGTTTTTCCAGTTAGCCTATTCATTAGGCTACCTACAGTAGGCTACTTTTCTGCATAATAAATAATAGCTCACGTTCTGTAAATGTCTTGGAAGCGTATGTTAATGCAAATGCATTATACAATGAACATTTTTTTTGTTTCTGATTGCCAGTAGGTGCTACTGTATTCTGCCACATGCACCTGTATATTGTGTAGACTTATTCACACACACGATGAACTAGGGAATGGCAACATTAACCTTAACACTCAAACGGTGAAAATAAACAATCATTAATCTGAAAGCACTGGACCGCGTTCTCTCCTCACAGTAGCGGGAGCTCAACCAGTCATTTTACAACTGTTCATTAGATGGCTTTTTTGTTCCGTTTTAAAGATGAGCAGAAAAAAAAACAAACAAGAAAAATAATAATTTAAAGTTAAGCTCATGCGTAATTTACCTTTGTATGAAAGGCGAAGGCGCGGCACGTTCAGTTTAGTGCTGGTGCCGACAGACAGGACCACCGCCACTAAGACCAGAACCGGTAACTCCATGATGAATGGACCACTTTCAATGAACCTCTCTTTACTCTAACGGAAATAAATACTTCTCTCAGGGCTGTGTCCCCTTATAAAAGTTTGAACTCCAGACGCAAAAAATGTTGGACATCCACAGCTGGACCCGAGTGGTGAGATCAGGTCTCAGGTTAAGCTCGAGTCGCTCGCCTCTGCCCCTGTGCGATAATTTTCCCACACAGCTCCAGCTCAAGTGCGCACGTCTCTCTCTCCGTCTGTCTCTCTCTCTCTCTCTCTCTGTGTGTCTGTCTGTCTGCCGCTCCCTCGCTCTCTCTTCATGCAGTCCCGAGAAACTCCCTCCCCGCCTTCTCAGCGCTTCGAGAGCGAAACGAGCCTCCGGTACTTTGCCTGTCACTCGCGTTCAATTCCTCTCACTGCGCCCCTTGGTGCTATCAAGGGTGCGAGTTACTGGATCTCATAAATACTTATAGTTTTACATGTAAGTGTATACTTCAAAAGCATTTCCAAACAACGTTTCAGTAAAGTTAGTTAAAGCGCCAAATTGACTCCAGCGAACATCGCTTGAGGAGGTAACCATAGAAACTGCAGGCGGCACGAGCGCTTTCTATTTGGCTGAACGAGATAAAACTAAAATAGACAAGAATAAGGTTGACCGTTCGACCCTGAACACTTTTAAAATAATTCATACACTATCGCTGGCAGTTTTCCAAATCAAGCTAATAAAAATTAGGCTACTACATCTGTAGAGGAACAGCACTGAGAGGAACACAAAAAACACTGACTTTTAATTATTATGTAGCCTCCTGCACTGGAAAAAGTTTATATCCATTCATAAATCTTACAAGCTTAAAGCTGTTTAAAGCTACCTAAATGCATACAAAAGTCTGGATGAATTACAATCATTAAACACCATATTCCATGAAATCATACTTAAATCATACTGTGTTACGCTGCATTGTAGCTGGTTTTACATTGTTTTTAACAGGACTTTGCTGGCCATTGCATCTTAGTTAAAATGTTATTATTAACTAAAAACATAAAATCACTACCTTAAAAAATGTTCAAGTAAAATACAGTGCATAATTGTTTAAAGCATTGTCTCATACACTCTAAAAAAAAGGTGCTTAAAAAGTTATTCACAGCATATAACTATTTTTGTTTCCACAATGAACCATTGAGTCAAATGTTCTTTAAAGAACCAGCTCTTTCTTACCTTTTTATAATCTGAAGAACCTTCTTTCGCCACAAAGAACATTTTGTGAAACAGAAAGGTTCATCAGATGTTTAAGGTTCTTTATGGAACCATTTAGACAAAAAAGGTTCTTCTGTGGCGTCATGAAGCAATTTTTTTTTAGAGTAGAAATGACATCAAGTAGAGTTTCAATATATTTATATTAAGGAGGACTGTTGCATCACAAATATTTCAAAGCTGTAAAGTATGTCTTTCTAGTATCTTGGACATTTTCACAAAAAAATGTAAAGTATTTCAGCTCTCTTGCAGTACCACAGATTCCTTTATCTTTGGTCTGTGCACTCAGTCTGCCCATAAATGTTTGTGCTTGGATGTTTTGCAAGACTATTCTGATTATTTTGACTCCAGAATATATAGCCTTAACCTAAGGACACATTCCATCTCTCCCTTGATCTGCCACTTGGCTCTATTGTTGCGGCTTGCTGATTTTAATCAACTCAAGGGTTGCATTGGGGAGGTTACAAAGAGTGTCTTTTGTAAAACACGTTCATCTGCCGGGGGGGTCTAAAGAGGTCAGGATACTTTGGGAGCATTTAGATGCTGCAGGACCTTTTGATCAGGACAATCAAACGGAGAAAAAAGCTGACGTCATTAGTGCATGATGTCAGCATACCACTTCCAAAGCTGTTCCTGTCATAGCAACGGGTGATTAGAAATGACCAGGCAAAGGGAGAAAGAGAAAGAATTTGTATTATATAGGGAAAGATTTCAGACATAGCATGACTGTTTGCCAAGTGCAAACTGTCTGGAGTACTAGAACCTGTTTTAACAGACTTTTAGTTTATTGTCTAAGACATTTTGCAGTTAAAGTCTGCAAAGAGTACTCAGTCATTCCAGGTCCAAACACAGCAGCTCACGTCTAAATATACAGAAGGATTCGGGCAATGATTTAGACTGACAGCCAGCATGTTGGTGGGCTAAGAGAACACATTCAAGATGGTATGTGTTTCAATTGGTTGAGGTCCTCCGATTCTTTCTTAGCCTCGTCTCCACATTTTAGCATGTAGTGTACTAGGAGTCGACCAATATGTGTTTTTAAGGGAGGTGTTTTTAAGGGCTGATGCTGATACCAGACATTACAAATCATGTAGATGGAAAACTGATATTTTGAACCAATAGGTCTGGTGAAAATTACTGTCAAAATTAAGACAAGGGCTCTGACAAAAACTTTCTTTAAATGCTTTTAAATTATTTTCTCCGCAAATTCGGATTGAAAATGACAGATACCGATAATCATAAAAATGCTTAATATTGGCACCGATAATCCATCAACCCCTATAATGTACATAAATAATGATTCTGTATGTATAATTTTCTTTATCATTTATACTTTCTACACACATATTAAAAAAAACAATAATAATTTAATTGAGATCTCATAGAAGACAGAAAACTACAATTAAAATTCTAGAAAAACAATAAGTTGTTTCATCAAAGAGTGTGTGTGAACCACCTGCTAGACATTTGAAATGTGAGGTACCCACAAATCCCTGCTGGGGTTTGGCCTTTGACCCATGAAGAGGAAAGAGGTCAATTATAGAACGTCTTGATTGTACTCAGACCTCTGACACAACACTCATTCTCCTCTCTTCCTTTGCTCTTTTTCTCATTAGTCTTATTTTTCCTTTTGATGATATTCCAGTGTACTTGTCTTCCCACCCTTTCCTCATTTCAAATTATTTCTCTCAGACCGATAACAGCTCCAACAATGAATACACGTGGAAGCACATACATTTACACAAACAATTCCCTGCCAGCTTGCTAAAAGAAATACTGTAGAGAGATACTGTAATAGCGGTGCATGTATTTATAGGAAATGACTGGACATCTCGGAGCTCAGGGGCTTTGTGTGCTTAATGACATATAGATTGTCAGAGGAAGTCTCCAGAATAGTGTGTATTTATGGCATATGGCCAGTTACACAAAAACTTAAACCTTCCCTGGTCAACAAAAAGATTAATGAACAGATTCAAACCCAAAACTACAGTACAAATGCACCCTAAATTATGCACCCTGGCATATATTTCTGAATATATTCATGCTCAAACCTCTATGTGGAACGTATTTGTGGATTTGGCCTTGTTATGGGTCTGTTTTTAACTTGATTCTCTGAATTTGAGAAGGTAATTTGATAACCTGAAACTCAGATAAGGGTTTTGGATAAATGTGATTACTCATGAAGTTCTGATAACATGTCCAAGTTTGTGGTCTGGAGAGGGCGTAATGCTTTGCAGCGATTGGTCAAGGATGTTAGGGGTCATGACGCTGACAGAGATGATCATAATGACATTGTCATTGACCGAGACCCATGACCCTTGACCCCCTGCACATTCTGAATGCATTTATTTGTTTACCCTCCAAACCCCAGTGCTCATAAATCATAACTGTCACAACAGTGTGTGTGTGTGTGTGTGTGTGTGTGTGTGTGTTTTGAGATAATTGTGTGGCTTGAGTGGCCTGTTGGTCTGTATGTTTGCAGGTGTGTGAATGTGTATTTCTGAGAAAAATGGTTTAGAATAAATATTTAAGTTTGTGCACATCAATGCCCCGTGTGTTTAGTCTGTTGAACTGTGAATGTATGCATGGTTTTAAACTTTATTTTTAATGTGATAACAGCTAAATATTAGACATTCATGTTTACAGTGGTGCAATAGGCCACATCAAGATTCCTAGATGTCAGAAATAGAAAATGTCTCTCACCCTCCTTGTTTTGAGCTTCAGTTACTTGTAAAAATTAAGCTCTGAACAATGAAATATATTTTTCAGTCAAATAAATGATAAAATACTTGTTCCTGTTACACAGCCATGTAAAATAATTGATACTGACTGGTCAAACAATATTCTGGATTCAAATATTTTAATAATGGATAATAAGTGAGATTTTATACATGACTATGAATTATCATGTTAAGTATTTTGAATTGTATAACAAAATTAATTAATTAAATAAATTAGTGTAATTTATTCAAAGTATTCTTAGTTACAAACTCATTTAAAGTTTATGCAAACTAACATTCAAAAGTTTGGAGCCTTTTTTGAGTAATTAATACTTTTAATCAGAAAGGACACATTAACTTGATCAAAAGTGACAAGAAATATATAATGTTATAGATAGTTTCTGCTTCAAAAAATTCTGTTCTTTTGAACTTTCTATTCGTCAGACTGTATCATGATTTCAATAAACATATCAAGCAGTACAGTTGTTGTCAACACTGATAATAATAATAATTGTTTTTTGAGTACCAAATCAACATATCAGAATGATTCCTGAAGGATCACGTGACACTGAAGACTGGAGTAATGGCTACTAAAAATGTAGCTTCTCATCACAGGAATAAATTAAATGTTAAAGTATATTAAAAATCTATTATTATACTATTTATACATTATTATGAATTATAATAAAATTCACAATATTATTATTTTTTGTATATTTTTTATCAAATAAATGCAGCTTTGGTGAGCATCAGAGGCTTCTTTTGAAGACTTGAACAAAAAAATCTTAAAATCTAAACTTTTAAATGGTTGTGTGTGTGTGTGTATATATATATATATGTGTGTGTGTGTGTGTGTATGCTTATGCTTCTAAACCTGTGAGAGCTGAAACTTTGAACCTTCTCCCTCTTTTCATCCTTCATTATGTTTTTCTTTTATCCCTGTCCTCTGCTATAATGATGCAGAACAGAATCCAAAGCCAGCTGCTCAGATTGAACAGAAGTTAGTAAACGAAAGGATGAAAAGATTTGCCTGCTCCCCAGCCTGGTTCCTCACATCTTTCCCTGGCTTTATTTCAGTGCTGTTTTGTGGTTGATCTGGTTGCTGTGTTTTCAGCCTTTTCGGTGGCCTCTGGAGTCTGCATCAGCATCAGCAATTCTGTGGTCTTAACTGTAAACACAGCTAAAGTTTGTGTGGAAAAGGTTTAGTAGCTGTTTAACAGAATAGCTCCCTCATGTCAACCCCCTAAACCCGTATGATTTCCATCCACAGAATACAAAAGAAAATTTGAAGACTGATTACCATGCAGTTATAATAAATGAGGACTGAAGATTTCTAAGCAGACACAAAAGTGCCATAAAAGTGGTCCATACCACTTCTGTCTTCTGAAGTCATATGATAGCTCTGTGTAACAAACAGACCGACATAGTCAACCAAGGGATAGTTCACCCAAAAATGAAAATTGTCACCATTAATTTTTCCAAACATTTATGACTTTCTTTCTTCTGTGGAAAATAAAAGAGGATATTTTCAGAAACTGGAAATCAATGGTCAGCAAAATTGTTTGGTTAAAAACAATATTTTAAAATATCTTGTTCTGTGTTTAAAAAAAATAATAAGTAGGTTTGAAATGACAGGAGATTAAATATCCCTTTAACAGTTTTATATAGCAAAGATATTAAAAAACATAAATGAAAAAACAAGATCCATGTGTGTGTATGCGGGTGGTAATGTGTTTAGGGTGTGTCCAATTCATTTACTAAATTAATCCCCCCCACACAAAGTTCAGCAACATAACAAATCAATCACATTGATTTATAATACTACTAAAAGCCATTGCGGATATCCAACCAGAGGATTTTTGGGTGTGTTTGTGGGCGTCTTCATGGGAATGCCACATAAAATGGTGATATATGCCTCAGTGTACGGATGTATACAACACAGCAATTGAACAAAGCTGGGCTATGCTATTTTAATTTGAGCTCACTGAATAAACATTTGGAGATCATGAAGAGAACGCTTGTGTGTGTGTTTGTGTGTGTCCAATCTCTGTGTGAGGAAATGAGGATGTTAGAAAGGTTTTATAAGGCTCTAATACTCTGTCTGAACCCAATGAAGAGCAGACCTCACCTTAATCCTGCTTTTATTTTATACAAATACCTTTCTATGTGCTCCCCTCCATTTAAAACACTGAGATTTATTTTAGATAAGCCTTTGACTCCCAAACCTCCACTAAAGGAGCCCATTTGCCCCCCAATGAACCTCTAAACTGCCACAAAACTCCACGAGACCCTTGATAATGATCCAAACTTTGGATCTGCCCCAACCAACTGTATCAGCTGCCAAACCCACTCAACAGAACCCCAGACCACATCTTTCTTCATTTAGTTTTATATTTTATTCACTTTGATTATTGTTGAATGTGTTTGACTTAAAGAGAGCAATACAATGAATTCAGACTAGAACTTGGCCTCAAAGCCAATCATATTATTCATTGACTTTTGGATAATCGCAGTCTGCAGAAAATACGTTTTGTGATAATCTTCCCAAATTAATAACATTTTTTATTAATTCTGAAGCCTAAACGTAATCACCAGAAGGAAAAAGTTAGACTATAAACAAGCAACACTATTGTCACACAAATGTCCCAATCAAGTTTATGACAACTCTATTAATCTTTATTAAAAATCTAGGAAGTTTGAGTTAGAATAGTTTACAAGAACACCATTATAAACACAACAAGGCTATGAAAGCAGACTAGTGAATAGATGAGTTTTCCTTCTTGAAGTTTCCTTGTTTAATGTCCCTGACAACTTCTGTTGTCTCATTTACCCACTTGTTAACAATCAACGTTGTATTACTCTTGTTTTTTAGGCTGTAGGATATATTGTGAGAATATTATGAGCTTGTGTTAAACATCTCTTTAAATGGGGTTTGGGATTCATTTCTGCAGCACTCTATAGCACTTTGTGAGAGTTTGATATTAACATGTTGTGACACTCTTAGACAAAATATTGGGTAAAATAGTAAACAAATTTATTAAACTGAACAATTCTATCGATTCTTTTCTATACATTAAACAATGGTTTATTTTTGGATGTATATTTCCATTGAGCATGTCACAGTATATTCTGGGAATAATATAATGATACTGACAAACATAACATACCTTTTCATCACTTCATTCAAACCTATATTACTTACTTCTGTGATACATATTTTAAAAAATGCTTCCGCTAATACAATGAAAGTCAGTGGGGTCCAAAATGACATTGACCTCTACTGACTTCCATTGTTGTGTGTGTACTTCACAGAACAAAGTAAGTTTTATTGGTTTGGAAGGACATGATGGTGAGTAAATGATGACAGGATGTTTATTTTCAGGTGAACTAACCCTATTAACTGCTCAGTAGGTTTTGTAACGGAACATATATTACTTGTTTTAAATAACATTAGAAAACCATACCTCTCTCTTCCCAATAATATACACAATCACTCTCTAACCTACATGCACAGGTCCACTATTAGTCTGTTTCCTGTCAAGAATCTGGGCGCTTTGCCTTAACGTCTCAATGGAAATACCAGTGCACTTTCTACAAAGCCTTCTGGACACACACATGGAGCCTCAGGCTAATTTCCCATTTCCATATGGCGCCTGGTCCTAATCCTTCGGTGTGACTTTAAGGCAATAGGTCCCATAGGCAAACACATGCATATACACACATGCAAAACCATGCATAAAACACACCCAGTCATCCACCGATACAAAGAGGTAATTTATAAGTTGGACACACATAGTTAAAGTATTGGCAGTTTTGTTTTTATATCACAGTTGAAATAGTCTTTGTGCCTTCTGGATATTTACTACCAATTACCACCAATTACCCTCTCAAACCAGCCACAGCAGGGACTTTATAGTCCGATGCATACACACACACACTGCGTCTATTAGATGCATTCACACATGCATTAGTCTATGGCTGCTATCCAAAAAATACAGGTTACTTAAACTCCGCAAGATTAAAACGTATAAACATTTCTAAACATATATGACCACATACAAATCTAAACAGCATGTACAAAAGAACTACACACTTTCATTTGCACACACACACACTCATAACAGGCAAGAACGCCCATACACACACTCTCGACACAGTCAAGCGTCCAGACTCCCCAGAGATGAGCAGATTAGCTAGAGCCAAACCACTAATCCACACATACACAAAATACACCTACTGTAACACACACTCGTGCTTCTTGACAAGCAAAACACTCTGACTGGTTCTGTTGCCGAACAACAATCACCACCGAAATCCACAGAACCACAAACAGCCAATCATTTCACAACTTACCGAGCACCCACTAACAAGGGTCATGGGGTCAAAGGTTAAAACCACACAACCTTCTCAAGGGGAACTGTGTTACCTGTGGACAAAGAGTGAGCGAAAAAGAGGGATGAGGAAGAGAGGAAGACCAAACCTGTGCTATCAAAGTGTAATGTATTGAAGCAGATGGATTGTACATTTTTCAAATGCAAATCTCATGGCATTGCACTGTGCTGCTAAGGCTGAACAAGTTAATCCATTTCACGGTAAAAAAAGTTGACAATTTACCATTGCAAGCAACATGCTGTACTGTATATTTTAATAAAAAGCGATATATCCTGTATATGTACAACACATATGGCCCGTCCACTTTCTCTCAAGCTCTAAGTTTTGGCGTGGACCCAGTCAAATTCTGGCATTTCCATCGGCAGTCATTGATCAAATCAATCTTTTACATGGCAATGACCCAGCAATCACAAACGCTATGTGACGATGACCCAGCAACATTCCAGCAATCCTCTGGCAGCCGACCAATTATCATCAGGAGGTTGGCATAGCATCACTGGCGTTCACATCTCAGCCAGTGACCTTTAGACTTACAGATATTTTTCCTTATGCACCAATTCCCAGACTCATACTGAGTGAAGGAGACAGGCAGACTGACACACTTACACCAGTACATTATTAATCTTACACACTGTATTAATCTTCATGTTTGTGTACTTTGACTTTTCCTCATGAAGTTCATTCTTCATATGCACAGCTGTGTGGATATTAAAGCCTTATTGTTCACACACAAGTCAGTGCGCGTGAGATCTCGGCTCTCTGTCTTTCATCTGTTCAAACAGCTCACTCCTTCGTGTAGACAAATCTATCTGTCAGCTCTACAAAGACACAAACTTCACCTGGAGCCATTCCTTCAAGACTTCCCTAAAGTCCAAACAAAATTTGATTTAATGGCAGAGTTAGCAGATAAAGTCATGTTAATCTCCAGAGAAAAAACGTAGCTTATCTCATATGATTATGAAGGCTGTTATCATAATCTATATAGTCTATATGTTTACCTTTCTAGATTCCTGCATTATTTAGTCAGATTTGGACAAAGGTTCAAGGATGTTTACTGCTGACAGAAGATTTTCTTCGTCAAAAATGTGATTTTATCTGGCTTAATTTATCTTCAGTGGATCTTTTCAGTTTTGCTCAAATAATTAGCCTTTTTTATCTGCTTTTTGTTTCCGTATAAATTTTCTGCTAAGGTAAGACAGAAAGAGAAATTTAGAGAAATGGGGTTAGATAAACCATTTTACAAAGCTGCACTAGAATAAATTATCAATAATAAAAAAAAAAAATCAATGAATATATTTCTAATTTTATCTATTTTCAAGGAATTTATTTACACATCTTTGAAAATATATATTTACATAAGAAGCAAAATTCCACAAGAGTTGTTTTAAAAGACTCCTGTATGTCTTGAATTAAGCATTTTTTTACCCCATTATCGTTTTAGAATAAACCTCACTTAAACAAGAAAAAATAAGCTTTTTGGCAATGGGGTAAGAAAAACACATTCAGATAAAGTTATTCTCTGAAAACACATCTTACTATCTTACACAATTTTGCTTCTTGATCTTGTTCTAATGACTTTTCGATATTTTTACTGGACAACAAGAAAAAAAAAACATTTATGAAGTAAAGGCAGAGTAGGCTGAGTATGTATGTGTTTATGGGTAAGGGCTGAATTAGTTTATGATGAATGACACAAACCATCACACCCTCATTCTACTCCCCGTGTATTTGTGTGTGATTCCTCAGGGCACAAAACAAAATCATCTAGGAAAAATGCTGTGGGAACATTTAAACACACACACACACACACACACACACACACACACACACACACACACACACACACACACACACACACACACACACAGGTATGTCTGATGTTCTGGAACTGATTTTCTGCTGTTGGAAGGGGAGGTAATCTACTGAACGTGCTGTTTCAACATCCATAATCAACACAAATCACCACCACGATAACAGCCTCCTTCCCAGAGCAGAATGAGTGAGTTACTGAGAAAGAGAGAGAGTACATGAACTGAGGGAAGCTGAGGTACTCTGTCCTCTACATTTAAGACAATCTAGATCTCAAAACAGCAGCACCAACATATCAGCACTGACACTGAGCAACTCCCATCAAGAAGCAAGGAACAAAATGCTTTATGGATGGATTTTTTTTTTTTTTAGAAACATAAAAACATCCCTTATAAATCACACAAGCAAAATGGATTAATACGTATATGTGGATAAAAAAAAAAGGTCAGCTTATAGTTAGCACACATATTTTAGAACCAAGAGTGTCATGCATCTTTCTGTTGGCATCAATGACAGTTCCCTATGGAAGCTTCTTTCCATCACAGAATAAAAACACAAAGTCATTTTTTCTTGTTGGTGCGAGTTGATATCTTGGAAAACTGGACATTTCGTCTCAAAATTGCGAGAGAGTTTTGAGATACAAAAGCAGAATTAAAATAAAAAAGGCAAGTAAAAAAAGTTTGAATTGTGAAATAAAAAGTCAAAATTACTTTTTTTTCTGTAGCAGAAATAAACTTCCACAGTTCCCTTCAACTATAAGAAATTGCAAGATAAAAAAAAAAGAATAATAATAATAATTATTTAAAACATAGTGCTAGTTTTTTGTTTGTTTAGTTTTTTATTAAACAATTATTTAAATAAAATGGCAATTAACCTTAATAGCCAGTGAACTTTATAAATTAAAATATGAATAAAATAAAGGTAAATAATTTAAGTAAAATTATTATAACATATTTATGACATGTAAATGTATTATTATGTATATTATGCATTATGTGATATTGTGTTGTATCTAAAACAATGTTTGAATGGTCATGGCCTATGAATGGTTTAGAACAATAAATAATTGTGACAGTATGTCATATTAATATATTTTAGTACAAATGTAAGATATAAAGGTCACAAGTTGCTGGGCAGTACATCGCTTCCTTCCTCTTTTAGTCCACTGACTGTACAAAAGTCAAAGGTCAAGCTTGTATTGTCAATTGCCGGTGTCGGTGGAGGAAAGTGGAAATTTCCTGATCACGTAAACTTGTATTGTTCAACTAAAGAGGGCCACACCTCTGCTGGTAAACACACACACACACTTAGCAGTGTGACTGATAGAGACGTCATACAGAAAACAAAGAAACAGACAACAAAAGAGCAAGAAGATACAATCCAGAGTTTCATAAGTTTCACATTATAAACATCACATACAGACCACCTCAGAGAAATAGACTCGGATGAAAACAGATCGGACAAAGGAAAGTTATTGAGGATCAAAAACAAGTCTTTCAGCTCTCAAAAACATACAACATTCACACAGCAGCAAAGATGAGGATTAATCTGCCTTTACAGTATTAAACTGCCAGTCAAGATGATCTGGGCTCTTATGAGTACATCACACACACACACAGTAATTTCTCACAGGGCCCTGCAGCGTCCTTCACGCTGTCTTGCTCTGTCTTACCCCACAGACACTGATCCTTTATTACAGGCCAGAATAATTCAGTCTCTATCCTGAGAAGCCAGTCACAGGGGAGGAGGGGGAAAAAAGAGTGAGAAGTAGGACTGCTCCATAAGGAATGGCAGACATGAATCCTATGGAGAGTTTACCTCAATCAGAGGAGCACAAAACAGGAAATCACACATGATGTTGTGATTTGACATCCCTTCAGGCCTTAGAGACTGAAGTTCAGAACTCACTGCAGTTCTTTTTGTTTTTAAGAAATAAAACACAATATCGTGAAATAATATTACAATTTAAAACATCTGTTTTCTATTTTTATATATTTTAAAACATAATTTATTCCTGCGATGACAAAGCTTAATTTTCAGCAGTCATTACTCTAGTCTTCAGTGTCACATGATCTTTCAGCAATCATTCTAATCTGCTGATTTAGTGATTTTATGATTAGGGAAAAAAAAGAAAAAAAAAGAGCAATTTATGAATGATTCATAATCTAAATTTGTGTCTGTACTGTTACTGGGTTTGTACTGTAATTATGAACATCATGTGCAATGTAACAGTGTTGCAGAAGCGTTTGGCAGGCAGATGTGTGGGTTTACACAACCGCACAGTAGGAGAGAGAGAGCGTGGGGTGGAAGATGTAGAAAAGGTCTATGTGCGTGTGTACTTTGCGATTGCGTTTCTGTTTTTGCTCATGTTCAAGTTCCGGATGAGCATGCATGCATACTTACACACAGTTCCCTAACTGAAACCCCTGCAGGAGTCACTGCATGTGCTCAAACATCTCACACACACATACACACACTCCTACTCGCCGGTCTCAGTGTGTCTGCCAGCCAAATGTTGTTCTCCATTGAAGGAGAGACCAAGCCTCCATCATAGAGGGAGGATTTACACGGGAAAAGGAGGAGGAGAAGATTACTGAGGATGGAGGGATGAGGGAGAGAAGGACAGGCTGTAATTAAACAAATCTCGATGACAAACGAGCACTTTCACTCACTCAGCACTCCCTTCTCAAAGCTTGCAAACACACCACCATCACACACACATACAACAATCCTCACACATCCTCCCTTCAGCAATCACATCTGAGAGAATGTAGAACAAGCATTCTTACAGAAACCCCAAAGTTCACAAAAACTCAAGTACTGTAACCCCTAATATCTTACAGCCTCATAATTCTGTCTCTTTTGTGTTTGAGGAACATCTCATCTCACCCTGGGCCTGTACCTCTGCTCCGCAGCTTTATTTAAGATAGGAAAGAACCGTTCATCTCACGGCTAGGTTGAATAACATGCACACTTTCCTTCTGGGTCCATATCCTTTTCTTCCTGTGAGTTCTGGGTTATTTCACCTCTTTGGAACATGATGAAATTTCTTTGAAACATTATTGTCAAATGCTAATTCCAGGTTTAGATTACAAACAGTTGCCTTTCTAGGGCTGATTTCTTTGAATGTATTCTTAATGTGTCATCACTAGAAAAGAAGTAATATATTTAAAATACATTTAGTTCATATTAAGAAAAAATTCAAATCTTTTACTTGACATATCACTCCAGGTTTACTGATTTAATTATAATTTAACTTTGTTTGGACTGGAGTTCTACTTGTGCACAATTCACATTTCTTATCATTAAGCCTAACGTTTTTTTAATGTCAATATTGAAGAGGACTTTATGATCTTTGAATAAAATCGGTCTTAAAAATGCAAAGATATTTAAGTTGTTGAAGTATACTTACAATAGTTCCACTTTAGCACCAATCAGCAATACTTTAGTTGGACTTCCCACTATTCCCGGATGAAAGTGAATTAAGCAACAAAATTAGTTTTAATTAATTAATTTTATACTTAAATGTAAGTACCTGTATACATTATTACACAAGGGTTCTCCTTGGTAACAAAGCACTCTTACAAAACTTGTATGTGCAGTTTGAAAGGAAACTGGTGCCATAGCTGTGGGACAGTTGTAATTAAATTAATAAAAGAAAACATCAATGTGCAATGCTATCATCTAGCCGTAATAGATAGATGGACTAATGGATTGACCGATCTTATTGCAAATAGGTTATTGGAAGAAGAAATATGCTGACTGTATATCATTAGTGTGGTTTGGGTTATAGAGCTCATGTATCTTGTGAATTTAAGCTTTGGCCTGCTGTGAGGACTTCCATCAGCCACAACTCTGTCCAAACACAGCCAGATCACATCAGACTGGAACAAAACACACACAATGAGAATTGTAGACATCACAATCTGTCAGGTTCAAACCTCTCCAACTGAAGATGGAGAAAGCATATTCTGGTCCATTAGCTTCATGTCCTATTGCTTTTCCATCTGCTGACCCTTACTCACACATATCTGATTATAAATTCAAATCCACACATATGGACAGACAAGAACGCAAGACATTTGTGGAGGGGAGAAATAATCAACAACATAAACACTTCCGCCACATGGATTTATCAGGGGCATGAACAATGAGCTTACTCCAACCTATCAAAATCCAGGCCAACAGACCTTGGACGACTTTTACAGATAATACTTGCCTCACCCCATACAAAACAAACTCAAATATTTTCTCTTTTCTTTAGACATTTATGTCATCCTCATCATATTTGGGGTTGTAGCGCTATGATTATTATGCTTAATAAACAGGAATATAAAGAGTATAGAAGTGAGGTGAGAAGAGAGAGAGAGAATGCAGGTGAAGTGAGGTCTCTGAGTATAAAGGGTCTGGCCTCTCTCAGGACCTTCCAAAAACTCCCACAGGCCTGTCAGAAGCCTGGGGCTGTAGTAGAAGATGCCCCAGGGAGAGAGTCTGACCCTGGGCTGCACTCTGGCCTACGCGGGGTTGGGGGGGGGGGGGGGACTTTTTGTGTCTACTGGCTCAACCCACTGTGTGCCCTCCACACCTTTGCTTTATCACTCCCAAATCTTCCTTTATTACTTTGCTTTATTCATTTTACTCCCCTTGTGCGTATTTAATTTCATCCCTCTGATAGTCCATTCATTTCTGCCCAGTTTTGCAAATTCATTGTGGTTCTCTCTCCTTTAAACCATCTTTTTCATTCAAAATGATTCTAAGTATTCCACATTTTTTAAACTCTACACTCCATTCATCAACAAATTTCACCCTTTACAGAAATATAATGGTAATGCCATACAGAACAGCGTTGTTGTTAACTAAAACTTAAACTACTTAAAATCATTGGTAATTAAATAAAGCTAAAATAAAATAGAAATATTAGAAGACAAAACGTACAAAACTAAAAAAGAGAAATGTTGGCCAAATTAATTTAAATAAGTTTTAGTAGTAAAACGACTGAACCTAATTTAAACATATAGCCATTTAAATATTAAAGAATACAAAATTGCTACAATTTTATTTAAAATTAATTTAAAACTGAAAGTTCATTCATAATATAAAAATCTAATAGTATATAATAGTATATAAATAATCAAAAATAGCACTGATACAGACATAGTATTATATGTTGAAATTCCTTGGAATAACATGTAAATCAATCAGTATCAGTAACATATACCACATGCTAGCAGTTTTAGTGGCAAAACCAGTTGAAAACCACTGCCAAATACCTCCACAATACTTTCTGTCCTTCTCGTGTCTTCTCATAAAACAAACAAAACCAGTGAAGAATATATAAAATGATTGTGTCAGAGAGACAGAGAAATCCATTCAGCAAAAATGAAACCATTTTGGAAAACAGGAAAACTTATTGTTCTATATTTTACACATAGCAGGCCAGCAGCAGGATACAGTATTTGTGCTGTATTACGAGCTAGTGCAGTATCGTGTTCTCAAAGAGCTCAATCAAACCACTGACCATCTAACAGAGCACACACAAAATCAGAGCCAGATACCCGGGACTGCATTTGGTGGATAAGAGTTGGTAATTATAGGTAATTTAAGACCTTCATTATATTATAATAAAAATAATGCATGCATAATTGCACACTGAGAGGGAGGGAAAATGTGCTAAGAAAGTAATTTCACTGTTCCTTAAAATTCTATGTGGCGTGAAATGTCTGCCAACACCCACACACACACTTCACATAACACATTCCACAACACTATATCAAATTATTGGTGCAATAGACATACTCATACCCATGAAATCCAAAACCCTTCAGAAACTCACATTAACCGTTCAGCACATTTTTTGCTCAATTTTCATTTCCTATAGTGAGCTTCCTATGGAAGCAACATTTTAATGCATAATAAGCAAATACAAAATAATTCAAAAATGAAATTGAGATAAATGCCTGATGGTAAATTAACTTATTAACTTGATATAGGATACAAATTAAGCCAAGATTTTGATGAGGTGACATAAATAACAAATGTGCTCCATTCATTAACAATAGTACAAATTATTTCTGCAATTTAAAAATCTCTTTAAAATACCCAATACTTTGTGCGCTACATATTTCTATGTTTATTAAAGTGTCTTGTTTCTAGCTTAGCTAACATGCTAACACTAAAGTTGCAATGAACGATGTAAACGACAGATCTTTTCATCTGCACTGTGATGTACTGTAGCAAAAGTGTAACAAATTATCGAAAAAATGGTAGGAAAGGACTAGTTCTACGCATCAGTTGTTGATTTGATTTTGAGATGGTAACTCAAACTGAAGGCAGACTTTAACCTCAACTGCAAACTGAAGAGTGTTTTAAATCAGTCATTTAAGAGGTTTCGTGAAGTTTAAGAAGCTGCCTCAGAAGACAGCAGTCTATATGAGTAGAAGGCAGTGAAGCCGCACACCAGGTTTTGAAACAGAGCTTTTGTGTAATTGCTGGAGCCTTTGTGGTTAAGTTTAGATTTATGTCGATTTGGTTTGGCAGCTCGCTTTCACCACAGTCAATCAGTCACACACACACTCACACTGGGACAGGAACACATGGTGGGCACATGCACATGAAAGAATTGCGTTTCAGCTCAATTCATCTTGATGATGGGGAAACAAAGAGAATGAAGAGAGAGCGGAAGAGGGCAAAGGGACAGATGACATTGTTAAATGAAAGGTTTCATTTCCATGTAATTATTACTCATCCTGTGTGACTGCACTGGAGCCTTGCTGAGACTGAACTGTGAATTATAGAGTGAGTGTGTGTATGCAAGTGTTGTAATTCAGTCTGGCATGAGTTTATCTCTGTGGTTTCCTTACATGAGGTGCCCTATTAGTCTGACCCTCCAATCACAATCTAGCCTGGGATAATTATTGGGGTCTGGGGGGTGGGTCAACAGCACAGCCATTGTCGCGGTGACAGGAGACTGATCTTATCGTGACATCACACGAGGAACAGAAGTGCATTCTGGAGAGGCACCTGCAATGACAGTGCAGCACATTCCACAGCCATCCGTCTCCAATCTCGTTCACACACACACATCACTCACTCAACTAAAACAAACCTGAAAAAA